>NC_041378.1:17764874-17869874 GCF_900634415.1 Cottoperca gobio | reverse complement strand
TAATGGTTGATAGATGATAGGGCGGATGACATGGAAATAGTTTATTTCTAATAATGAATACAATAGACAAATTAGAACATATGTTTAACAACCATTATAACTAAAAGGTGGAACTAACACATAAATTAGTGATTTGTGGTTTCAAACTATTCATTTGTTTGACACCACCTGAGCCGCAGGTTGCAGACCCCTGCTCTAGGCTCTTAAGGGGTGGGGGACTTTACTCGAAAATATAAAATATACCTACAAACGACATACCCAAATTAATTTCATTCGTGACACAGGCACTGGCAAGAAAATGCAAACGCATGTTTCCCAAAATATCAAACTATTCCTTTAAGACTGATGTTTTTAGACCATTTCTCACTGGGCCCAACATGTACGTATATCTGGTGGCTTTGTTAAGCAGTAACTTACAAATAACAGTTAATCACCTGCGTTTATGATGAAGTAACATTAACCCTTATGAGGCAGGTCCAGCCTTGCCTTGCCCCACTTCCTGCTTTATCCTGAGGGGCCTACGAAATGATATTTCGTCAGTGTTATTGGCCTTGGTATATGATAGAGGTTGCATATCTATTGTGAAATGTGCCATATATATATTTTTAATACAGATGTATTTGTAATAAATCACGATCATAACAGCATAAAAATGACTTCCGCTAACAACAATCGATCGCTGCGCCGAGAGCGTCCACTTCGGCAATGTTTGGGCGATGACGTCACAAGTATAATACAGCCGCCGCAAGTAGAATACAGCCGCCGCCAGTGTTCGTCTGCGTTACAGTTAAAGAACCGACAACAATCGATCGTCAAGGATAATTGTGAAGCGATGTGTTGTATGGGGATGTGGGGCCGTCTCCAAATCTAGCTTTCTGTGGCCAAAGGATAAAATGTCGCGTTTATGGACAAGACAAGTGCGTCGATGAAACCGACGATTTGTGGGCAGCACTTTGAGAGATAGTGTTTCGAACAAACTATGCTCGCCAAGGAAATGAGATTCAAAAAGAATTTAAAACTGAACGCAGATGCTGTGCCTACAATACAGCACAAGCCAGAACGCCGACTCAAACACATCCGCCGGTGCAGAGTCCTCCACCAAAGAGACGACAAAATGCATTCGGCAAAAGGGAGAGAGCAAAGGTAAGCCTTGCTACTTGTTTACTGTATTTATTGTTACAAGCATAAAGCCATAATCGGTCTAGGCCTACTTTATGTAACGAGTTGACATACAAATGTAAACTGTAATGTAAATGTTTCCTAAATTTCCCTCGGGATGAATAAAGTATCTATCTATCTACACCAGGCCCTAGCCAATATCTGTGTGTTATTGTTTGTAGTATTAATAACTTTAGCGAATTACACTTCATTAGCTTAATTAAGTATAGATTCAATGTTTATAACAGGCTTCCCCATTTTATTCTGTAGTTTGAGTAAAAGCGTGAGTCTATTTAACTTTTAACTATCACCCTATTATTACAGAGGTATTGAAACATTGGTGAATGAAGCCACTGACAGAACTGAGGATACCTGTATGATCAGCGACCATCTATTGGACATCCACAATGGGGAGGAAGCTGTGTGTACACCAGTAAGTATACAGACTGTAGGTCATCTGTACATTACAGTTGTAGTACCAGTAGACCTGCACATGACGTGTTAAAAATACAATCACCACATGCATGTACATAATTCATATATTTGTTTAATTTGATATCATTGCTCTCTCAATCAATTCAACCACATCTTTTATTATGAATGTTATTAGATATTTTCTTTACGCAGACATGTATAAACATGCAATACAATTTCAAGCTGGTTTGAAAGATTTATTTGTAAAGTTGTGTTTTATATATTTCAGTCATGTCAGAAAGAAATTGCTGTGCAGACGGATCCCCCTCCACGGACACACCACAAGTCCATGCAGGTGTGACCAAGCGTCAGGTCAGCTGGACTGCAAGTTCCAATCCAAGTTGGTTGTTCCAAAGGTCAGCATCATAATATATATATATATATATATATATATATATATATATATACACACATACACACATACATATTATATATAATGCTTGATTATAAAACATATTTTTTTGCAATATGTGGTACTGAACTCTTGACCGAGACTCAATGCTTTGTGCCAAGACAATGTTGATGAGGAACCTTTCGAAGTCCCAGCTCCACTCAGCAGTCGGTGGAAGAACCAAACAAGAGGGATGCTGTAGTGCTGTATAGAATTAGATTCAATCACTGAACTGACATTGTGTTTAGTTATTGACTCTAATAAAGTGCTGATACTTGAACGACGTGTAGTTGTCAGATGGAAACGTAGCACAGATCTTTTGAATGGCACATGATGGCATTCTGTGGTTCTTACCAAGTATTCCCCAACAGAATCTCACCGGCGGTATGCCACATAGTGATACATTCTGTAAAATACAAGATAATACATAATAATACTAATAATAAGCTTTATTTGTATAGCACCTTTCATACAAGAATTGCAGCCCAAAGTGCTTCACAGCAAAAACATAACAATTAGTACAAGGACAGAATAAGATCATTTACAGTACAATAATCAAGGTGTGGATGTAAATGAGTCTGAAGTACCATTATAAAAATAGCAGAATTAAAATAATATAATATAGCAGAATTAAAATGGTATAATAGCAGATACCACGTTATGGTTATGTCAATGGTAATCACTTCAACCTTATTTGCTTATTTATCTATGTATTCTGTAACTTTGTCAGCGTGATCATTCGACTGACCAAAAATACATCAAAGTTTCTGAGCTCTACACATTTGTGAACACAAGTAACTTACTCATTACGTGGCTGATCACCTGCTTGTTGTCTGTCCCTCTTCAAATACCTTTGGTAGGCTGTCTGCAACACCCAAACATCCAGAGACTTTGATTTGAATCCTGGGTGATCGGTTATGCAGGTTATGTTTGCACCATGTCCCTCATATTCATTGAGTTCCTCCATGACATCCTTTTCTTGGCAGCGGCTTTTCAATTGCTTCCATAATTGTACAGTTTTCACATGTACACCTAAATGTACAAAAGAAGAGTGGTAAGGACATGTACACAATAAGCAATATCCATAAAAAGGCCAATATTAACATCATCTTAATGTCATACTATTTATATGCCTGTGTTTGACAACAGGCTCGTAAGCACTATAGGTGAGACGCTCAGTAGACAGACTATACTTTATAAAGCAGCGCTGTCCTCCGGTCTGTTTGTTAGCTAATAGCTAATGCTTTATAAACAGCCTCGTAATATATGACGTTTGACATCAGACACAACGATAGAATCTCAACTGTAGAAACTTCGAGAAAGAATCAAGTTATCAAGCTTTACAGACGTCGACGTGTCCAAGTAGAGAAGTAATTGAATATTTAGGAATCGAGCAATTTGCGGACAACTAGTCGGTTTCAGAACAATTCAAGGAAACCAAGCTATCGACTCGCTAGCAAGGTATCAATAGCTATCGATCTATTTACGATCGAGGATAATGTTACGTTTTATTATGATGTATTTACTATATATTGATAAGTTCTATGAACTATAGACAAATGTATATACCTGTCTGTGTTCTGTTGTCGCACAGGATCTCCGCCAAATCCAGATTCACCATCACGTTCATCCGCCTGTCCGCTCCCGTCTGTGTCTCCATTTTGAATACTGTGTCTCGCGCTGCTCTGTTTCCACCACGTTAAACTCGCCCGCATGATCTAAATCGACGACACCGGCATCCTCGTCAATAAACTCCTCTTCTTGAAGGTGCAACGAGTCTATTGACGACTCACTGTCACTCGATTCTGTCGAAATATCCGAGCCAGAGTCCGCTTCTGCCGCTTCTGCCGCTTCTCCCTGTGTATGTCTGTGTATTCAACTGGTGGACTATTTTATACTTGTGATGTCAGAACACGGCGTCGGGTGTTTCCGGTAGCGGCAATGTAAACATCGGTGGTCGACATACTAAATCATGATTTATTAAATACTGCGATCATTGTGTCATAAATAACACATCATTTTACAACACAAATAGCATTTACTATCATCAGTAGAAATTCATGTTTATCATTTCGTAGGCCCTTTAAGGAATGGGTGTTTGTGTGTGAATGGACCCAACAGCTCATATTTGCCCCTAGCAGGTTAATCTTAGCCATAATAGAGTTAACCCTATACTGATGGCAAAGGGGGAGATACAACCTGGTGTAGACTGTTTCCAGGAGAGGAGGATGATTAATTTGTAATGTAACTGAATATAAATTGGCTTATGGTCAAGGTCTGTATACAAATGATAGAGACATTGTATGTCACTGTGACTAGATGTGACACTGCTGCGACATAAGATAAGATGAGATGTACATACATGTAGGATTCACCCACATACTAGCATTTCTGAACAGTTGCTGGTTGTCCCTGCAGCCTTTCTGGTAGTGATGGTAAAAGTACATTTTATTTAATAATTGCTGTAGAATCTCTTGGAATTTGTGGAAATATGAAGTATATTTCTCTTACCTCTGAATTTACCTTAAATTTCTTCACCAAGTTGCCTCCTTTTTCTCCTACCCTCCCCATCCCTCCCCCATGCTTTCCTACACCGCGAACATGTCTGCAGAGTATTCTGTGTTTGAATCTGATCATGATACACCACATCTGTAACAATCATGATGATGTGCAAACTCACGCTTACATTTTTCTGTCCACGCGCAGTGAACATTTCAAAGTAGAAAGGTTTCAATAAATTTAGATGACATCAGTCACTTCACTGCTGTTTCTGCCAATCTATGAATTTTTTTGTGACAGCACCATGGGATAACATCAGTTAGGAAGATCATGTGATTAAAGACAAAATCCCTTGATCCTTTTCGGAATGTGCAGATTACACATGAAACAAGGGAGATAATCTCCTTTAATTTGCAAACAGGGTTCATTTTAATCACTAACACTCAGTCAGCACTTGCTGTACAAAACAAAGACGCACAGAGAAATGCAGCTCTGGATCTAACTGTGCCACCTATCCATAAAGAAAGTTGTATAGCTTCTGTGATCATTCACATTTTGGCTTACTTTAAACTAACCTGAAAAAAGGGTTAGAAAATAACATAAATAATAGCAGACTTTTCAAATCCATCCTACGACCATGAATTTTATGGACGGAAATGACTGTTGCTAGATTTTATCAGCTGTCGAAAGATAGCATGATTACTCTAACTCTGTAAGAGTTACCAACTTTATCAAACCAAATAAAAAGCAGGACATAGCATAACAATAGCTCAAGTAGCATTCAGGACCTACTAAATACATATACAGTTTAATACAATATTATAGTCAACTAATTATAAACTCATTAGCTTTGAGTGTGCCGCTAGGCTAATACTGTAGGTATTAAGATAGCTATCAACACCTGCATGCTAACATTTGCAGATTACATTTGAATAGAGAAACAACCTGTAATCCAATACGTATTTATTTTTCTACCCCTCATGTTTTTTGGTTTGGTTAATGCAAATAAAAACTCACCACAGACGTTAACTGAAGCTTTGTTTGCCAGAGCCACTACACGTTCCCCTCACTGCGAAACAGGCCAATGTCGGCGCGTATGACAAATCAAAAACGAGTCATTCCCTCGTCATTGCTGACCCGGACCGGAGCCAACATACAAACTATCATAATGTAACGTTACACCGACCCCAGTTAGTGCCACAGTAAACACAGATGGCTAAATCCAGGGAAATTATAGGATAACATTGTTATCTTGATCTGGTCTCCGAGTTTAAAAAGTTTGGTGGAAATATTGCGCATTCTTCCCACTGACTAACAGAAAAGCAGTCAGACATGCATATTGTCAAAAAATACACAGTAAATATAAAACTAGAAGAGAGAGATACAGTAGGCTATATAGCTATAGAATACAATGCACAACATAAAGAATACATTAGAATACTTTAAAACTTAGAATACAATAAATAGGCCAAATTAATACAACTAAAATATAAACAGGATAACATACTATAGTAGTCTTTTTTAACATTTCAATTGTATGGACCCGGTCATAGAGGTTAAATACTGATCCCCATTTATTTGACGCAGGTGGCTCGGAATTACACATTGGACCTTTTTTAAAGGCTTTTAAACTTTCTTCTAGAAGAGCACCTTCATTACAGTTGTGTGAACTTCCCAGCTCTCTGGACCTTTTCTTTTTTGAAGATATTTCTGACGTTGCTCCTGCAGGTTTAAACCTCTGTTGCTATTACTTTCATTTCCAATCGGTGATAAGTGTAAAACAGTCACTACGACCAAAATGTTTCCTCTTGTGGAAAGTCTGCAGCCTGGTAAATAATAAGAAAAAATAAGTTTATGAGTGAGTTGTATGCCAGTTCCCTATGCATCTAAAAATAGTATTACCTACCTTAAGGTTAATAACAGTACAAGCACAGGGAGAGGTAAAATGGTGGGGGCTGAGAGTGAGAGAATGAGTGAAGGGGAAAAATAAGTAGCCTGGGATTAATTAGAGTGAACTGAGTGGCTAACTCTTTACAGGATGTTAATGACTTGTACCAGCAGTGGACAGGGATTAGCCATATGCTTTGTGTGTGAGTGTGTGTGTTAGACAGGGAGAGATCAACTGAAAGAATTTGCTTAATCTGTATTGTACAAAACCTGATTTTCATTTCACTGCTGGGAGATTATTTTAGTTTGTGTGGTTTAGTGTATGTTATTTCTTTCACATCACCTTATGTTTCTTTTTCATCAATAACTTTGCTGAGAATCACTGCTGATTTAAAATATATGTATACCGTATAAATTATGCTTTTAATGCAAAGTTAAGTGCCTTAAGGTTAAGATTCAATTCAATTTTTTATAATCATTATATATGTAAACTCTTTTAATCTTGTCAGGTTTACCAGCCCATAAAAACCTAAATATGTTTTGTTTATATTTTCTAAACAACTGTTCATGAGTATATAGATAAAAGTTTTATATGACTTAAAGGTTTGCATTATCGTTACTTTTTCATATAAAGCTAAATAAATCCTTTTCCAAATTTTTCATTTTCTATCAACTGTTTGTAACTTGCTATCAAAGTTTTCCTCTGTAATGTGTTCCATCATTTGGGATATGTATACATAGGATATCTATTGGTCCATCGCACCATTTTTTACAGATTATAACATAGCTCAAAATGTGTTTGAAATACAATTTGTAACAATACATTTATCATAGTTAGATTTCAGACTGTAATCGGAAATAACAGAAAAGTTATACGAAAATTGACATTTTTGTATCTAAAATATTTATTCTCAAAACTTATATTTTATCATTCCTTCATATTTTTGACTGTAGCATAACCTATCAGAAATCAAGCTTGTCTTTTTGCCTTCTTTCTTTTTTCAGTTATACGTTGGTAGAAGCACCTCTCCATTATCATCCTTGGAAACTGTTTGGAATTTCGAAAGGGCTTACAGTTAAATTAGGGCTAAGATATTCCATTAACGCTGCTTGAAGTGCTCAAACTTGATAACAATTGACATTGAAGTTTCTTGTATCTCTTGGCTTAATGCTAATTTATATCTTCATATAAATCAACCAAGACAGCACACATGCTTTTCTTAAACTCAAAAGAATCGCAAGCTAAGCCAACAGCTGAGAGCTAAGTAGCCTTTACATTTATGAACTGAACCTCCACTGGGCATAGCATATTATTTTGTATACATTAACTGTAGATGGATAATTAAGCATATAACTGCTTAATTTATAAATATGTTGATTTGTTTTTTATTCACTGAACTGTATTGTATAATCGGTTGTATGAGCGGTCACCTTAGATTTTGCCAGGTGATGTGTTAGTATGGTATACACAGACAGTCACATTCAAACTAACAATCTAAGCACCATTATCATAGATGTTACAATCTCACATTCATCTTGAATTTGATTTTAACATAGCGAAACACAGAGATAAGGACTCAAAGCTCCCGCTTTATATGTCCCCTTTGTTCTACACATGCTTGTGCACATGTACGCAGAGCACGTAAAGGCGGTCACAGGAGCACGCACCCACACTCTGTCTCTCTTCCACATGCACACACTCACATTTATGTACATATTCCCTTTTGATTGCTTAGTATTAGATATTGTGTGTTTTGACAATCAGTATGTCATTAATTCTAATAAATGTTTTTTGGAATATACATTCTGGTTTGTTTAATGTTGTACAAGAGTGAGTATTGCCAACCTCTACTATTAAAGAATTCCGAAATCCTTCAACATTTACATGCTATTGATATGGTCATTTTGTTTGAAGTTATTAGTAATACTTATAATTAATTCATTGTCTACTATATTTTATGAGATTATTTTATCAGACTACATTAACTGGCTATCATTTCCCTCTGATTCAGAGTTTCAGACTTGGAGGTAGTGCCTCTAGCCCAGGGGTTGGCAACCTTTACTATCTAAAGAGCCATTTTGCCCCTCTTCCACCAAATAAGATTTGTCTGGAGCCGCAAAACATATTTGATAACACAGCTTATAGATTTAATATATAGTTATACTACATTTGTTGCATTTATGAAATTACAGAATGACAATAAAAGAAAGTGTTGCTATTTTTGCCTGTTTTAACAAAGGAAAACACCAAACTCTTTTGAAGAGAAGGAAAAAATACACGGGCACTCCTGGCACTGGAACTCCTTCACTTGGGGTAAGGGCTCATTCCCTACCCGGAGTAGGCAATCCACCGGTTTCCTGCTGAGAGCCATGGCCTCAGATTTTGAGGTGCTGATCCTTATCCCAACCGCCAGGACGGAATCCACATTGTTCCTCTTCAATCAGATGTTCGACTACCGGCAGAACCCTCCTTTCCAGTACCCTGGAGTAGACTTTACCAGGGAGGCTGAGAAGTGTGATACCCTTGTAGTTTGCACACCCTCTCTGGTCCACCTTTTTAAATAGGGGAACCACCACCCCGGTCTGCCACCCCCTAGGCACTGTCCCAGACTTCCACGCAATGTTGATGAGGTGTGTCAACCAAGACAGCCCTTTAACACCCAAAGCCTTCAGCATTTCTGGAAGGATCTCATCAACCCATGCGGCTTTGACACTGTGGAGTTGTTTGACTACCTCAGTGACTTCCATCAGGAAAATTGACGATGATCCCCCTTCAGCTTCCAGCTCTGCCTCTACCATAGAGGTCGTGTTTGTCGGATTCAGGAGTTCCTCAAAGTGCTTCTTCCACTGCCCGATAACCTTCTCAGTCAAAATCAGCAGGGTCCCACCCTTGCTGTACACAGCTTGGATGGTTCCTCGCTTCCCCCTCCTGAGGTGCCGGATGGTTTTCCAGAAGCACCTTGGTGCCGACCGAACGTCCTTCTCCATAGCTTCTCCGAACTTCTCCCACACCCGCTGCTTTGCCTCTGCCCCTTGAGGCACCTAAGACCTTGAGACCACCGTTTATCACCGCAGCTTCAGCAATAGAGGTTTTGAACATCGCCCACTCAGGTGTGAGTTGAAGATCCTCAGGACAGGGGCTTACTCCAGACGTTTCCAGTTCACCCGCATTACCTGTTTGGGCTTACCAGGTCTGTCCAGAGTCTTCCCCCACCCCTTGATCCAACTCACCACCAGATGGTGATCAGTTGACAGCTCCGCCCCTCTCTTCACCCGAGTGTCCAAAACATTCGGCCTCAGATCAGATGATACGATCACAAAATTGATCATTGACCTTTGGCCTAGGGTTCTCTGGTACCACGTACACTTATGAGCATCCTTATGTTCAAACATGGTGTTTGTTATGGCCATTCCATGACTAGCACAGAAGTCCAACAACAAACGACCGTTCGGGTTTAGATCAGGGAGGCCGTTCCTCCCAATCACGCCTCTCCAGGTGTCTCCATCGTTTCCCACTTGTGCGTTGAAGTCTCCCAGCAAGACTACGGAGTCCCCTACTGGAGCTCCCTGCAGGGCTCCATTCAGGGTCTCCATGAAGGCCGAATACTCCGAACTGCGAACTCCAACGTAGCAGCGCTCAGCCGGGGACTTGTGAGTATCTCCACCCCCGCCCGAAGCCTCACACCTTGGGCAACTCTGGAGAAGAATCGAGTCCATCCGGTCTGGTCCGTCGAGGTCCCTGACCATCACTGCCACCCGTGTGACAGCGCACCCGACCCCAGCGGTTTTTCCCATGAGTGGTGGGCCCACAGGATGGATGGATGGGAGGCACCACGTAGCTTCTTCGGGCTGTGCCCGACTGGGCTCCGTGGCAAACCCGGCCACCAGGCGCTCGCTGTCGGGCCCTCCCTCTGGGCCTGGCTCCAGACGGGGGCCCCGGACTTCCTCCGGGCAGGGTCTCCCCTTTCCTTTCCATGTTCCATGTTTTGTTTTTTTGTCAAAGCTACAGGGAGCCACTTCATAGGGGTTAAAGAGCCGCATGTGGCTCCTGAGCCGCAGGTTGCAGACCCCTGCTCTAGGCTCTTAAGGGGTGGGGGACTTTACTCGAAAATACAAAATATACCTACAAACGACATACCCAAAGTACATTATAAGCTGCTCTTCAACCATTTGCACCTCTTAACCTCTTAACGGGTCTGCGGGCCATCCACCCGTTAAGAGGTGACTTAGTGTATATTAAGTCTTAGTAATTATTATAATTAACAATTATATATTATACTTTAAAAAATATTTGTTTATTGGGAACGTGTATGTCGAAGGAGGGAAAATAACTCTTCCAGTTCCAGAGTTATTTTCCCTCCTTCGACATATACGTTCAATCCATTGGTAGGTTGTATAAAATGTCAAAAGTAAATAAGTATTATACTGCTAAAATAATTCAAGCTTCAATTAGAAGCAGCCCCTACTCCAACCTATTTCACTTTTGAACTCAACCAGTAGAAAAAATAAACTGCATTTGAATTGACAAACAAAAATAGATCTGGTAGCCATGTGATCTCACTGTACTGCAAATCAGTGAGTGACTGATTCCCGGGAATAGCTGAAGAACAATTGCCTCCAACACTGTCGTCCTGGTTTGAAATACCTTCACTGTTAGAGCCAGAATGAGTGGGTGTTAGCTGTGAGTGACATACTGATAAAAATTGGAGTAGAGTGGATTGAAAGAAATTGAACAAAAATGAAAAACATACTGTGCCGATATCCCAGTTTAATTCAAGTTAAAAAACAGTTTGATAGAGGTCGACAGCATGAGGCAAAGACACCCTGAGAAAGTGAGCCAGATGCAAACAATCACCTACATCAGGGGTCCCCAAACTTTTTCCTGTGAGGGCCACATAACTTTTCCCTTCTCTGATGGGGGCCGGGGTCAGTTTGTAACAGAAAAAGTGTGACGATCGCAGGGGTGCCTAAACGTAAACATTTATTGTTTTCCAGAAAGCCACGCATAACCAAGCTGAGCTAACAGTCCACTTTTTAGCTTTGAGAGTTTGTCTGCTCGCATTTGGCCTTGCAAGTTATCATACTTGTCTTTGTGACGGGATTCATAGTGTCGGCGCAGATTGTATTCTTTGAATTCCGCCACCGCCTCTTGACAGGTGAGACAAACAGCCTTTTCTTTGCATTGAACAAAAAAATAATCGGTTAAATACCCTGCATTCTGAATCAATTTTTCTCTTACCTAACCTTTTCGCCATTATTCCGTTCTATTTGACAGGGGCTAGTCTAGGATTCGCGTGGCCAGACTGAAAAAAAAATCATAATGCGTCTCTGGTATTGTTCAGGGGGCCGGGCCAAATGTGGAGGCGGGCCGTATCCGGCCCGCGGGCCTGAGTTTGGGGATCACTAACCTACATCAACAGTGAATTACCCTATTGCCTCTCGTAGTGTCTCGGATACATGTGTTCACACCTGGAGAACAAAGCTAGCAGGAACAAACAATGACGGATACTGGCAAAGTGACCAAACAAAGCCGAATGCCTTTTAATTCCCAGCCCATCTTCCTGTTTCCTGACAGGGCGTGTCTCTATTCCACACTAAACACACCCATTAGTAGGTTTTAACCATGAAATGGCGCTTCCTTCACAAAAACGCAAACCAGCTAAAGTACACTGAAGAGACATTTGTATTTGTTGAGGCCTGCAGTAGTATGCTGGAACTTCATTAATGTTTGATGCCCCTCAGTTGTCAATAATTACTAATTACACATTTTTAACAGCATAAACCTGATTTTCATCTGTGGTGGAATGTAACGACGTACATTTACTCAAGTACTGTACTCATCATAAAACAGATTAACTGTCGCTAGTATTTGTACTCTTAGATGGCATTGGAAACTTTTCAACCTAAATACTTCAGACCTGTATGATAGTGATAAAATAAAAGAAACATTTCATTTTGAACTATGTTAATAACACTTACTGTATATAATGCAGACTCAACTTCACCAAATTTATACTTTTTCAAGTTATTGATCCAAAGCTTTCAAAAAATGAACAGTAGCAAGACTGACGGAGTGCTAATAAATACAGACATTTAAACTTACAAGTCTAAAGCTGACTTTCAGTAAGTACTTTTTACGTTTAAAATTAACAATCATATCAGAGTTTCTATTGGCCCAATGCTAAAATGGGTGGGAGTAATGCACATAATATTCTTGTTTTATTGGTGCAAACGGTCCTTATCTGTAGATATGCACTTTATAATGATATAACACAACTTTATAGCAAATTATTTCATGGACCCCCTGTCAGAGAGAATCCCTGTACTATAGATAATTTATTTATATATTTTGTATCAACATATAGGCCTAATATAATATTATAGATTAAGCCACCAAGGAGTATATACAGTAATTAAAATAAGCTCCATCTTTACCAGCTGCAACATTAAAGTGACAAACACATGAATGAATCATATTTATAATTCAATAACATGCAGGAATGCAGGAATTTTACTTTGAACACAGTATTTTTACAGTGTAGTTTGCTATTTTTACAAGTAAAAGATGTGAGTACTTGTTCCCCTGCTGCTGACGATCTGTGTTGATCTGTTCACTCGCAGTGCTTTGAACAACTCTGCGGTCCGTGCTGTCTCAGAGAAGTAAAAAACAGCGACTTTACACCAGATTTACACTCAGGGGAGATGGAGACCTGCTTCAAAAAGCAATGTAATGCTAATGAGGAGTCCAATACAGTATCACTGATGACAAAATCTCAACCAAAAAAAAGCCTGATTATTTCAGCTCCAGTAAACTGCGTCAGTTTCCATTACTGCTCCACCTGGTGGATTCATAAACCATTGCAACTGATTTTCACATAATGCGCCATAGGAGCGTGACCAGTCGCCACACGTTCACTACGTCATCCACAAGGGATTTCTTTTCAGTTAAGGACCTGATGATGACCCAGCAGGGATCCCTCATGGACCTACAAAGGCACCATCAGGGAGGGCGGGGACATTCTAGGTGGCTGTATCTGTTTAGATACATGAGCATGATAGGCAGGCAGAGGGGCAGACTGAAAACAGCTAACAGGCATAACAAGAGAGAATACTGCCACAGCACCCTGAGCATCTGCTGGCACCTTAAGAATACTGGGTGCTGTGCACACAGGGATTTGCATGTGCGCTCTGACCCTTGTATTGTGGAGAGAGGGATAGATTTTCAACAGGATTGCCTCCTCAGGGGAATAGCTGCCAACAAACAGATTAGAGGAGAATGTTCGCTCTGGATAACATGCTCCGTATATAAGGGAGGGCAAGTATGAAGGTTCATGCAATTGTACAGCAGAAACACACACGTGTATATACGGAGAAGCTTAAACAGGCAGCTACAGAGAAATCCTTTTGATGTGTTTGATATGCTGCCCTCAAAGGCATGGCCACAGGGGTGAGCCAGAGATGCAGCAAGAACAAAGGAGGAGCGAGCCGTACAGATGGAGTGAAGGAGACAGAACAGACAAGGAGTGAAAGTACAACGGGAATAACCTCTCCATATCTGGGCCATGAAAGCAATCTATGAGGGAGGGGTAACTTGAGTTGTGTTCCTGAATCCTGAGCTGGTTTCTGATCTGAATGCTTAAGAGCACAGCAAGACAAGTATTTATCTGCAGAAACAACTGAAACATTATTCACTTTGACTTCGCTAGGATATCATCTCTTATAACTCGTAAATGTGCATAGAAATCATAGAAAAGAGATGCTTCAGAATTTGCCTGTTAGTCATCACATTTTTAAGTTTTCAACATCAGTAATCCAGTGAAAGTCGTTGGTACATCCAAGGGTATATTGCAACAGGAACTGCTAATAACTAATTAGCCATACTTTTTAAGTACAAAAAATATATATAGGCCAACTACAATCACCGCCTCACTCCACCAACCAGTCAATCTGTATGTGTCTACAGCCATGCTAGCAGCTCTGTGAGACTACTTCGTAGTACATCAGCATGCAAACACACTCTCAAAAAAAATGCACACATGTTGATTCTTAGAAGGTATAATGTTTATATCTTAGTTTAGAGTTGTTAAATCTTCTAATTAGTACTAAACACAAAGTACAGCTGAGGCTGATGGAAATGTCATTAGTTTTGCAGGTACTTTGTCATAAACCAAAGTTGGCCTATTTGACCTGATATCTGTACCAAAAGTCACAGCAATCAATCTAATATATTTCAAGATATTTCATTCAAAACAAAACTGTCAACCTTGTCATGGGACTAAAGGAGTAGTCAGGAGATCATCAAAGCTAGTAGGACAGGTGAAGTGCCCGTTAGTAAGTCTAAGCTCGCGTTTAAGGTAACCACGCATCATGAGGGCAAAAGCTCCCATGAAAATGTTAAAGTCAAAGCATCATTAAATATGTATGCCCCAGGTTTGATGAACGCTTTGGAAGAAAGTCAAAGTTCAGACCGGCCACTTTGTTCTAAACTCGGAACCTGTGTGCAACAGCTAACCTGGTTTCTGTCTCAAAAAGCATTAAGGTTAAAAAGGCTACCATTAACATCACAATACCTGGTCCACATCATTAGAGTTAAATAATAACATTACCATTGCTGCATACGTAAATTGTGCCGAACTCTCTCAATTTGAAGAAACACATAGATCCCGCTGCTGTGTGATGGCCATCACACAGCAGCGGGATCTATGTGATGACCAGGAAAAGAAGCCTACATTATACATTTATTTATTCAAGACAGTTTCTGGAAGCAGATGTTAAAAAAATGGATAAGTGAGAGAGTTTGCAACGCTGTGACACTAGAGGAGACTGGGCTAAGCTCCGACGGTGAGATTTAGGTGTCAGGAGACGGAACTTCGCTCCCCTGAGCTCTGACGCAATTCAACGCCTGCTCTCACTGTCCACCTTTTGCTTTTCATAATTACATTTTACCCTGTTCTTCAGTGTGAAGCACTTTGTACTATTGTACTTTGCACCATAAATAAAGTGAATGGCAATAAACTAATGTGTCGTTTATATCAACATCTGATTAATTAATTAGTCCCTACATCAGAAGTCTTTAAAACAAATTGCAGCAGGAGAAAGCTACCTGCTGAGTTCATTTGTTTGTGTTTTGATAGAAAACGCGAACTCCAGTGTATCCATTTAATAAGTAAATATGAGTTAAGTGTGAAAGAACTGATCAGAAGCTATGAAAAACTTCAAGCACGATGTTAGGAGATCAAACAAAACATCACTTGCAAGTTGTAGCTCGTCATTCAAATCATCCTGACAGTTATTCCCATATGATGTAACATCATGTTACCTATAATCCTTTCCATTTATTGCTTTTACTGAATTAAATAAATGTTACATTAAGTTGTACAAGATGATTCCTAATTGCTGTTTTAAAAGAGATGCTACTATATTGATCCAAATCTAATAAATTAAAATACATTTGGTAACTGGGATCGCTCTCTGGAAAATAAAAGCAATCAAAGAACCACTGAGTAAGAAGATATATTGGCTCTTCGGGCACACATATAAAAAGCATAGTAACATAACTGTTATTAACATAGGAATCATGTGAGAGTGTCTTCATAACCTCTTGTGGAGGCTAGATCCCGAGCACACCTGACTTAATTATCAGGTCCCGATTATGTATTGATTTCGGATGTCAAGGTAATTGTGTTTTTTTTTTCTCAGCAGATATTGATAGTTAGACCCTTCCTCAGTGAAGACATTCCACAAAGGCTACGTCTATTTATTTTTGCTGTTGTGACCAGTTGCCATTTAGAAAGATTTAGGTAGTACTTTAATAATCACATTGTGGTGTTGCATAAACCGAGGAACACTCAAGGAGGTATAGCAGGTAAGGCACAAATACAGGAGAGTTCATAAACAACAAACAAGTATAATTCAACAAAATCTGAGAATAGAAATTGCAATTAAAACCTTTTATAATTTTTGAACATGTACTGAGTGAACAGTGTACAATAAGGTAAGTCTTAATACTGTGTACTGTACCTACTGTGTACATATGGGGGTATGTTGTACAGTAAATAATAGAGGTATCAGGTAACACTATACAGAGATATTGGACTGTTTGGATTGTACTGATTGTTGATGTAGTTGATATGGAGATAGTTTAGAGATGTCTTCCCATTTTAAGGAAAATACTAAATTCTGATAGCTATATCCACCTATCCATTATCTATAACCACTCATCCCAGCTGACGTTTGTCGAGGACAGGTTGCCAATAATCACAGGGCTGAGACAGACAAGCATTCATGCTTACATTCACACCTACAGGGAATTCAGTCGTCAATTACCTGCACGTCTTTGGACTTTGTAAGGCAGCCAGAAAACCAAGGCTGACACAGGGAGAACAGGCAAACTCCACACAAATCCAGGAAATCTTGCTGTGAGGCAACAGTGCTAACCACTGAACCACCGTGCCACCTCAAATACATACATTATGTTTAAAAAAAAAAATCTAACTATATCAAAGCTAAAATTATAATATTGCGTGTGAAATTGACTGGCACATCTGACATTGTTCATTCAATTTTGAACAGGCATCCATAGGTCTTTCCTTTACCTTTTTAAAATAGGTCTTACTAGTAGCCTAACCTAACACAATGGATGCAGGACGTGAGCACTTGCTCCGAATGAATATTGAAACTATTCAGAATATTGCATCTGGATTTAAAAAGTGTTTTTGGCGTGAATCAAATTGAAGCAGCAATTACTTCCTCCAAACCGTATCAGGCAAAGAACATTTAAATGCATTTTGTGGGATACAGGGTTGCAAAAAGATGTCCTTTAAGCACAATTTTACGTATTTGTGTTAAGTGTACCCTGAGAGGAATAGCTGACACCTCAGCTGTACCTCCTCAACCATCTGAACAACTCTTCCTTTCACATTCCTTCATTCAATCCTTAACCCTATGCCTGTGTTACGGTGGGGAAAAGGTGAGGACCCAAATGCAGTAAACAGAACAATGATAACAAAAAGCGAGCCTTTAATATAACAAAGCTGAAAGTAGTGAAGACAGTGTGATACTGAAGCTTCGATACGTGCTTCAAACCCAAAACTACAATTCCATAGAACCACTGCTTCGAAGCTTGCTTCAAGTCATGTGACATATGACATCCGAAGCAGTAACTGCTTCATTGTCTGAATGAATCATCGGACTGGTTCGCGGTCCTATCAGCTGATTCGCTGCCACTGCCTTGTCTCGATTCTGACAGGTTGAGACAGTTTTGAATTTGAGCGCCTCAACACTTTATAACCGCGAATTTGTGGGTTGTTGTCGTATTATACGTTGTTGCTGTTGAGTTGTTGGTATTGCGTTTGTATTGGAACATTATGCAGCCAGCCAACTAGTGAAACAATTTTTATGCACACCAGCATCATCTGTTCCTTGTGAGCAAGTAAAGAAAACAAAACCGCATCCCACATTTTCATACCCGGCGCAGCTCGTAGAGCAGGCATCCCTCATTCAAAGGTTTGCCGCAGCGGCCCGGAGTTCTAATCCGACCCGTGGCCATTTGCTGCATGTCTTTCCCCTTCTCTCTATCCAATCTTAAACTGTACTATCATTTAAGGCATACAAAGCCCACATGTTTTTCTCTTCTCAATAATACATACACACAATCATCAATCTTTATTTTTAAATAGAACATGATATTCAGTCTTAGAATTTTTAAGGCAAAGATACTTTAAATCCACTGCAGCCTTGCACTTCGCCAGTAGAGGTCACTGTACCTGAAGCTTCGAGTAATGAACCCATTTTCGAAACAATTGGCTGAAGTGCTTCACAAAAGCTTCATTGGCCCATCTCTAGCTGAAAGTAAAAAAGCAAAACACAAAACGTAAAACAACAGAGGGATCAAGCTATGAAATACAAAAGGTAAAAAGTAAAAACACAAACAAGGAAGACACGAGGGATCAAAAGGAGGCACGCGGGAAACATCCAGAACAAAGGTGTAACATGAATGACAAACTGACCAGGAACAATGAGACAGACAGGGATATATACACACAGAAACTAATGAAGGGAACGGGACATACCTGGGGGAGAAAGGCAAAAACACAAGGGCAGGAAGTATTACAAGACATGACACAAGGGGAAGGGAACATTTCAAAATAAAACAGGAAACAGACACAAGATCATGACAGCCTGTCTTTTCCTTTTTAGCTTTTGACTGCGCAAACTCACAAACTGCTCCAAAAATAGAATAGAAAAGAAGGGAATAGAAAAGGTTGTCAACATCTTGAACTCATGATTGGGAAATCCCACTCAGAAATGTTTTTTTTCTAGTTTCCCTTCTCTTATCCTTTTTATCTCCTTATAGGGATAATGTCAAATGCTGAAGAACAGAATAACATATAAAAATTATCCCACACATTCAATCAACCACTGCCATTTCTTGTAACATGATAATCGTTAGTTATTGAATCCAGCTTTCCTGTTGAATGCCACTCAGATATCATTATTAGCAACAAACGGTGAGTCACCTCCAGTGCTCTTATATCCTGCTGACAATACTCTGAGTGGATCCATATCTCCCAGGTGAACCACTGAATCTATATTGAGCAACCTGTCATACTGTAAATTTGTCACATTCCTATCTTGTAATTGATGTTTACAGCTAAAGTAATGCAGGAGACGTGTTCAGACTCCGCTAATCCTCTTGTCTAACAAACGGCATGTTGTATGTTGGCGCACAATGGCCCTATGGGAGGATTGTTAGTTGTGTCCAATTATGCCATTTGCGCTCCTTGTTTGGTTTATCACCAACTACGCACTTCACCTCATTTCACTCGCCTTCCACCTCCCTGCTTGCTTCCGTAGTCACATCAATATCACAGCGCCATTCTCTTGTAGTAATATCAAACAGTCCAGTGGAATCATTTTAGCTCATCCTCGGTCTGCAATACTAAAGGTGATGTACAGCCTCTGTACTCTAGACTAGTGGAAGAGTTTCCTATGCAATTAAACAGTATGCTTAGTTTATCTCCTAAAGATCAGATCACATAACAAACTAAATTTTCTGTCAGCCATGCACATTTTATTAGCCCACGTTTTCAGGTACTTAAACTTATACTGGGTTTTCTTCTCATAGTTTTGGCCATCATTTCTGTCAGTGGCAGAAAACAAGCTGCCATCAGTTTATAGAGATAACCTAAAAAAAACTTGGCCAGTGATGTGCATCTGGTGATTCAGAATACGGACTAGTAGGTTTATCATAGATGCTTGTCTGTCTTCCTGCCTGTCAGTCAGTCAAAGGGAAAAAATATGCAGAATTCGGCCAAACTGCTGAAACTCTCGGTCAAAAAAACACTGCTATGTTATACTCCTTATGTGGAGTTTATCCATTTGTAGTCTGTGTAACGTTCCGTTAGTTTGTTTATTGGACTAAATCCAAAGTGGCAGAAACTAGAAAACGACCCGCATACTTGTCTAATCTTCCCGATGGCAGCGCAGTTACGAGAGCAGCCCGCCGGGGGAGGAGAGAGGTTGGCAGAGTTGGCACTCGGCAGTCGGCACTCGGCAGCCGCCTCCGTCAGCGGCCTATAAGACTAGAGATCAGCCAGAAGAAGCCCCAGCCCTGCAGCCTCCTGGCAGCTGTGAGTATGGAGAGGTGGTGCGGTTAAATCCCCCCTAGAATTAAAAAATGCTGCAAAGATGAAGGACTGTAAGAAACTACAAAATGTGAAGTGTCAACAACCACATCTACTGGATTGCAACAAAATCTACCACCAGATCTGAGGGAGTGGGGACATTGACTTCCATCCTGAAACACATGCAGGATATCGACACACAAGAGGACCCCCTTTTCCCTAAGTGCCTTCATAATCAGTCAATTATAATAATAGCATAAATAATACTGTGTTATGATGTAAAAAACTGTTAATCTTTTTCATTTTTAGGAACTCTGGCCATCTACAAGCTGGATAAAGTGCTGACAAACAAAAGGATTAAGAAGTATGTGACAAAAAAAGAGCCCCCACCACCAGACTTTATCTTTAGATGCTTTCCACAGCGTCATCATTCGTTTTGTTCCCAAAACCGTTGTATTTTTTATTTCTTGACATGTGCAGGTAAATTAATTAGTTACTTAGAACAAGTGACAACGTGTACAACGTTTGCTATTATTTGCATCTTTGTTTCTCTCATTACTGTACTTCAAGACTGTACCTGGCAGACCTGTACTAAAATGTATATAATACTGACTGTGCACAAGTAACATCATCTGCTGGAGACCCTCTCTTCAAAGTGCAGTTCCCTACGGCCAGGAAGGGAGAATGCAGAGCAACACCAGTGAAGACTGCCCCCATATTCTGTAAGTGTTACATTCCTTTATGAACAATCAAATTCATAGCTTGTATGTGATATTGCACATTTCGTAACACTATAAAAGTTACAGTAAAATCAAACATTTAATCCTGAGAAAATAATGATATATAATATATTATATATATATATATATATATATATATATATATATATATATATATATATATATATATATATATATATATATATTTTATATCCAGTGAGGGAGCCTTGTGTTTTTCTGTTGTCTAAACCTGATTTGTAAACTCTTTCACCACAGATCACTACGACATGAAAAGGATTTGACACAGACTTAATTAGCTTTGATCTTGTAATGAGAAATACCAACACAAGTCTGTTCCAGCTACAAAGAAAGATGACAAGTATCAGTTGTAATTAAACAGTAAAGGGCAGAAATTTAACTGTTGCCTCAAATGTCAAAGTGTTACTAACTCAACAGTTAAACTCAGTATTTCTTCTGCTCCAGCTGCTCCACAGTCACATACATCTCATCTCCTCTGCCTCCTCATCTGCTATGAACTAATATTTAATTTAGGAAATGCTCTCATAAAACCAGGGCTTTTGAGAGAAAACTGGAGAGGAATGATAATGAGGCAGGGAGGATTACAGTCTCAAAGCTAACTATTAACCATATCAGCCTGTGTCAGCAGTTTCCAGCCCTTATCTTTGACTAGTTTTTCTGGAGCAACACTAAAGTAATTAAATCTATCTGGAGGTTATCCACAGAGGAGGAGTCACAAGGAGAGGTAGGAGCAAAACAACTTTGTGCCGCTACTGTTGTTGGGCCATGTTAAATGTACTGTATAAATAAGCAAAACTAGTTGGTCTACACATATAATTTGACATGTGGTCATCATGAAGAACATGCTAGCTTTACACATAAATAACCTCCTGTATTTGTATACTAAGCTTTATGTAACAATGTTGCTTTTTTGTTCAATGGCTGTCTTGAACAAACATGAATGCTTACTCATGAGAAGAAAATGGTTAAATGTTGCCTCTCTAAAATGGTGCGTGCAGTCATTTTGATACATTAGTCTGCCCAGCCTGCATGCTTGTCTTCATTTCTTCAGGGTCATTTCTTCAGAGATTCCACAAGAGGCTCAGCAGGGCTAAACAGAGCTTGCTTTATACAATGTTTGTATATGTCCTCTTACGAAATAAGTTTAAAGGGAAAAATTGTCATTCCCAACAGACTCCTGCACTAATAAAAGGCTGTGACTCTTTTAAAATACCGAATTAGAAATTGTTTAGTTTGGAAATGCAAATAGGAATGGCTCATCAACACCTTTGATAAGGATTACGTTATTGAATTTGTCTGAAAACATTGACTCAAGTAAGAAAATTCAATTCAATTAAATTCTTCCCTAATTTGAAAAAGCTCACTGGGAGCCACTTGGCCTTGTGTATCACTTTGTCATACTGTTACCAAAGGAAGTAATTCCACAGCTGGGTTTTGAAATAAGAACTGTTGTAATCCAAGCAAGTTAACATAGTGAGAAACATTTGGTCTGGCTGTGGAAAAGAGACCACAGCTAGTCTTCTGTGAGGCATCAATGACCCCTGAGGATGGATGGGTAGATAAACAATGGATGGATGAATAAACAATCTTTGTCTCCACTTAGGCAACATGGAATTTCACTATATTGTGTCATGTATTCCCTTGAATTTTCCCAGGGAGCTGCTTCTATGCAAGATGTGTTATCAAAATATGTCATCAAGCTACCAGCAAGGGAATTTTTGCCCTTTAACTTACTCTGAACTATTGGCCGGCCTGTGGGATTTTTCACAGGGAAAAGCCATTTTAGAAACATGTCAGTCAGCATTTTTTGAAGGCGCAGATAAGAGGTAGAGAGGGAAGAATGGAAAGGATGTCAAAGAGGGAGGAGGAGGGCGGGCCGAAGGTGGGAAACCAAGATGGTGAAGGAGAATGAGAGCATGGCAGATGGATGGATAGGTAGGTAGGTAGGTAGGTAGGTAGATAGTTAGGTAGGTAGGTAGGTAGGTAGGTAGGTAGGTAGGTAGGTAGGTAGGTAGGTAGGGAGGCAGGTAGGGAGGGAGGGAGGTAGGTAGGTAGGCAGACAGGCAGGGAGGGAGTTGGTAGGTAGGTAGGGAGGAAGG
Organism: Cottoperca gobio; assembly: GCF_900634415.1. Taxonomy (NCBI): domain Eukaryota; kingdom Metazoa; phylum Chordata; class Actinopteri; order Perciformes; family Bovichtidae; genus Cottoperca; species Cottoperca gobio. The sequence goes on along the minus strand of NC_041378.1, from coordinate 17,846,983 downwards.
TAGGTAGCTGTCTTGTATGCAGAATGTACGAGTGCAGATCCTTCATGCTGAGATGCATACCTCATATTGCTGTTGTTAGCAATGTGGATGCAATCTTAAGGTACCAATAAACCATATGAATCAAGCACATTAGAAATTAATATACCAAAGTTCCTGGTTAAAATGATGATGACCCATATGTCTAAGTTTGAGGTACAGAACTTTGCTGCTGTAAGCCTTTTAAAAGAAGCAGACTCTCATTCTTAAGCTCACGATCACCTCTCTCATTCTCATTAGCAGCTCTCCCTGGTGCCTGCAGAAGGTCATTATTCGTGCTCAGAGTATTGATTATGAAATAAGTTCAACAGCACATCCCTCGCCCAGATACCATGGCCTGCATTGTTTGGCTCTGTCACTGGAACACCAGACAGAATGCGTGAAAAGTCAGAGTGAATAGGCTTCTGCACATGGATTTGACAAATGTTCTGGAAAGTTAGCACTAGCTACTAAAGAACATTACCAAACCTTGATGTAAAGTTATGCACCAATTGCATTGAATAAAGGTTGACAAGATTTTGAGTTAATTTTTTTGTTGTACGAGATCAACTTACTTTTCTTTTTAAATAGACTAGTTATCGAAACATTGGGAGATGGTTGAACAACACATTATGTAATAACTAGAAAGAAACACATTTGACACATTAGAGAGAAAAAAAAACTGAACACAATATGAAATGAATTAAGTTGCTTTTTTCTGCATGAACATGTAATATTACATGCAATATGTAATAAACAAACAAAATAATGTGCTTGTTCATAAAGAATATTGTTACAACTTTATAACAACAATGTTCACTGTAAAACTGTACTTTAGGTTTCATTCAGACAAAGAAAACTACACGACACTGAATGTTATACTGACACAAACATCAAAGTATCAATGTCAAATGTCAAGACAAACACACACACACACACACAGCTCTGCTATTAAGAAAGGATTATGCACATTTTACAGAAAAAGAGACAAAAATGCTTGCACAACAAAAGACCAGTATGGAACAGCAAATTCTTTCAAATACGTTATTCTCTAAATACCCAGTTACGGTATGTTTAGGCAAAGAACATGTGCCACACTATAGTGTTCCACAACACTATGGATGAAAATTTAGATTGTTAAGTATTATCTTTAATCACGTTAAAGTAATGGAAATCAAAATGCTATAATTGGAGCAAAAGAAAGCTTTTCAGAGTGGGGACATAGACACATATTTAACCGCAAAGAAGGCAAAAACCAATTATAGAGCTAAGCTAGAAACTAAATTTAGTGTTCAAAGCAAGGGAGTCAGGCATAGCCTTAAACAGATTACCAACTTTAAAACTAATCACGTTCTCTTTCATGATGATCGCTTAGGACGAAACTTGCCAAAATAAAAAATAAATGAATCAATGTTTAAATAAATACATTAATATGCCGTTTAATATACCAAAAAATAAAATAAATCAGTTTTGAGAAGAGAGCTGTATGTATTGATTTTTTTGTTTCTGCATTATCTTCTCACTGTATTTATTCCCCTCTTTATTTCTCAAAACGTATTTACGTCTGTATTCTTTTCTTTATACATTTATTTTTACATTTCTTTATGGATTTCTGCTTCATTTTGCAAATATCTATGGTCAGATCTATGGTCTTGGATTGTTACAGGTGTGCGGATAAACCGGCTGAAACTGAACTTTTACGTGAACCCATTGCAGATCTCATGCGACCTTCTGCAAGGTTAAGCAAGTTGTATGCAAAACTGCACTACTTTGCCAGGTGTTTATATTTCTGTGAACAGAAAGACAGACAGACATTCAAATGTTCTATCTATCTATTAAAATGTTTTCACACTCCTCAAAAAACAAAAGCACAGTGGATATTGGCCTCCATTGTTTACCTGTGGCCTTATTACAGTGCTCAAGCTCTGATTTGTATGGGAATTCATTCTCATTTGGAGCTTTTTTCCAAATGTTTTAAAAACTAAGAGCATGACTCATTGATTTTGTGTTTAGATTTTATAATGCTTTCCCCCAAAACCATGCCCTTACACTCAAATAGCCCCTGCTTGATCTTAGTGTTGCTCTGCTTCTGCTCAAAATGTTTGCTTGCACTCAGATATATTGTTGTTTGCACAAATTTCCTACGCTTCACCTTCTCCTCACACTCGTATTTCTCCTCTGCTTTTGGATTGTTTGTGCAGTAACCCTGTCAACATTCAGTGTGTGTGAGAAGAAGCTGTAGTGCAGGAAATCTGTGCAAGCAACAATATACCTGAAATGTATAAAATTGTGTGCAAATTTCTTCCTTTTTTATTCGTCCCAAAATAGGTTGCAAAAATAATGGTGCACAGTGAAAAAGACTGTTGCTGACTTTTGTTGTAATGATGAAATCAGAGCACAATATAAAAAGCTTACAAAAAATAGAAGTCATCTGAGGCCTCTTTTTATGCTCTAACACATGATTGGAGTGTTTTGCCATTTGAGTTGAGACACCTGAGACCTGAGTGAGACCAAGTGGTAATTAGGGTGTGGCCAGAGCAGGCCCAAGGCCCAAGGCATAAGCAAACTAAGCAGTTGCATAGGGTCCTGTAGCAGAAATAGGGCCCTGAGCACTTGAAATGACCCAGAGAGCTTGACACAGAGCTGTGATGGATACAGGATAATCCACCTTCTACCAACCCTTTTCAGCCTAAGGTCCTGGGAAGGAATTTTGTCACCAGGCCTCTGTTGCTGGAGGCTTTCTATCCTCCGCCTTACCTTTCTGCAGAGGCTTGGAGGCTTCACAACTTGTGTCCTGTGAGTCTATGTGGACCGCATTAAGTCTTTCCGCTTCAAACAAGCTTTTGAGTCTGATTTGGCAAACTGTTGTCATTTGGTTAAAGGTTCCCTGAAATGTAATTAAATCAATGTTTATTTATGTAAACAGGTTTTATGAATGAAAGTGAACCTGTAACCATTCATTGTCACTCGGCAGTGAAGACTGGCCCTATCTTTTCCTTGCCAGTTGGTAGAAAGAGGGAGAGTGTGTGGGTGTGCGACATACATATAGTGTGCGTGTCGCATCGACAGGTGTGATTTATATAATTGGCATAATTAGGTATAATTGCTTCTGACCCGAGAGTGAGAGTCCTTTGGTTCACTTTCATTCATAAAACTGTGTTTATTTTTTCATTCTGTTGTTGTTTTTTACAACAAAAACACTACACACTTGTGCCATTAAGTGCTGTGAGTTAGAAGTGATGCATTTACAATTTTCTCCGGCATCTACCTCTTGTCTATGAGTTTGAATGCACTTATTGTTAGATGCTTTGGATGTGCATCAACCGAATAAATGTAAAGCAACATTCAGATAAATTCCACACATAGAAGGTGTTCCAGCTCCCCATGTTAAGAAAAGGCTGGTATGGTGAATTCATTATGTTATTTTTCAAGTGGATGATGGAATATTCCAAAAATGTTTAAATACTGGCTGCCACTTTTGAGAAGGTTATGCAGCTAGTTGGCAGCTGTCTCTCAGCACTTTAGATTGAGTGTCTGAATGAAGCGCATTGAGTTCAGATAGTGGCTGCCAGGTTTAGTTTTCCTACTACTTTCCGTGTCTCTGCAGTAACAGTGTGCTCTGGCTGCTGTAGGCAGGCTTGTCAAATGTGCAGCACCGAGTCCCATTTTACAGCTTATTTTTCTTCAATTAATATTTCATGCTTTTGTGTGGAAGCAGAAATGTTGAATTATTGATCTAGAAGACAAAAGTCCAGCCTGGTGTCCACAGCCTCACTATGTTCAGCTGTTTTTGTTTCGTAAATAATTTTATCACATTAAAATCACAGAGGAAGAACTTTAAAAAGACTCAGTTACTGGCTCTTGATTTATGTCATTTCATACTTTGAAGCAAGATGTAACATTTAAAAATAAATTCATTTGGTTAGTCATTTGTTAATTTAAGCGAGTCACAAAAAGCTTTTTACATTTATTTGTTTTGTTACAAGCTGACAGTAGCGTTAAGGAATTCACTCGACACAAAACATGTAATTTGTGTTTACATGGGGGAACCATCCCTTTACCTATCACATGTTCGCCAGTCTAGCTTGTGTTTCCTGAAATGCAGGCAGGCAGGCCCTTTCTTAACTGCACATCTGTCTCTTTCAGTATGAATTAAGATGTTTTCTTAAATTATAGAGCTGTGCTAAAACTGTGATGAACTTATAATGTGGTGTTTTCCCTGCAACATCATAGTGACCATTTGGATGTGAATTTCTTTGTAGGTTTCTCTTTAACCTCTTAAGAGGAGGGGGATTTTACCCGAAAATACCTACAAACGACATACCCAAAGTAAATTGAAAGCTGCTCTTCAACAATTTGCACCAGCTGCATGATTTTGGTCTCATTCAAAAGATAAAGTGCTTCTGGCACTGAGAAATTGTGGTCTGAATATACTGAATTTGAAGAAAATACACTCCGCCTGAAGTTTGTTTTTGAAAAAGATGTCTGAAGATGGGTATAGTTGGTAGGTATGAACTGGAAAACACAATATAAGCATAGCACCAAGTGTTACCAAGTTAAGGTTCAAATTTCAGATAAAAGGGATAAAAACTGAACTTATTAGACAGGTTTTTCTAAGAGTAACACCAGGCGTTCACAAGCTGTGCATTTAGAGATATTATAATATTTATTGATAAAAAGGCCTATTGGCCTTTACTTTAAATATCTAGTATATACCTAATGTTCCCTGTCAGTAGTAATAACACAAAGTAAGTGAAGTATAAACAAAACAAATTGTAATATTTCTGTATTTATTTTCTATTTTGTAATTAATAAATACAATTCTGAAAAAATAATAACATTTGTAAAAATAAAACCATGCTTATCACATGTCTAAAGGTCCAGCAGTTCATTGGCTACACCAGGGGTGGCCAACCAGTCAGAGGTTAAGAGCCAAAAATGTTACTATGTTACTGCAAAGAGCCACATCATACACACAGTCACAGATGCGCCCCCCCCCCCCCCCCCCCGATTTTGTTCTCAGCCTTTCTCTGTGCTCCCTCACTCTCTTCCTCCCCTCTCTCTCTCACACAGACCAAATTAAAATCTAAAACTTTACACACACACACACACACACTCAAAGACCCTCCCTCCCAAAGACACACACACACTCTGCTCAGACAGATTTATTGTAAATGTCACACACCATAATATTGACAGAAATTTAATTAAACCTCTCCTACCAGTATTCAGAGGCCAGTTATTATCAACAATGAACATTGTGTGCACTCTCACACAAACTCTCAGTAAAAAAAATGTGAAAACGTTTTTTTATCTCCCCATGCATGTTGCTTCTTTAAATTAGTGGGACTTCTAACATTCCTTGCCTTGAACAATCCTCCTCAAATCTGACTTGTATTCCGTTGTGGTCACACGAAGCAATTATTTCACATGTGTGTCAGTCAGAACAGCTCGATACTTTGATTGCACGTGTTTCAGGGTAGATAACACCGACTCACAGACGTACATTGACCCAAACATTGATAGTAGCTTGAGTGCAGCCCGTTTGACATTGGGATATTTTTTCCATTGGCACAGTTTTCCAGAACTCAAGGGTCCCTTCACTCAGAACAGGTTTCAGTCGGTCTTCCTCAGAAAGTTCAATCATCTCCAACTGGGCCACCGCCTCGTCCGTGTCCAAGCGCATACCTGTCAATCCTCCCGTTTTTCCCGGGATTATCCTGTATTTTTACTTCTATCCCGATTTTCTCCCGTTTAAATATTTTCCTGTAATTATCCCATATTTTTAACCTTTCAGAAAAAAAAATAGGCCTAATTAAAAATAGTGGCCTCCGGTAGAGCAGGTGGCAGTATTATGTTTAACTTTAGCTGAAAAACATTATCTTATACAGAATTATATACAGAAGAAGAAAACAGGAACAATAACACAGAAGAAGACGACAACATATGATGAGAGTCACAGTGAACGGGAGATAGATGGAGACGCAGTTGTACCTGCCAAATAAGTTAACACTTTATGTAAGTACCTGACAAATGTGAGGAGACCTTCCCGTATTTATTAAAAGCAGAGTCGGGCAAACTCGTGCTTTTTGTCAAGTGTGCCATTCAGATATACATGTCTGTACAAGTAATGCATACTTTAAATAAACATGTATTTCCTGAATGTCCCTTATGTGTTTACATTTACATTGGTGGCTGAGAGCTGTTGGAGAGCCGTGCGGAGTCCGGAAAAAGAAATTCTCTTATTTTGAAATTCCAATGTTGACAGGTATGGACTAGTGGGGTTTTCAAACAGTCCGTCTCAGCATTAAACGGGTCAACGAGGAACGTAATCTGTGACCTTTTCAGCTGTAGATCATGGAACAGGGTCGCAAAGTTTGCGTGCAGTTTCAACCAATGTTGCATTTCCGCTTGTCCGCTTGCTTTTAGCAGAGAGGGAAAATGCGCTAATTATCCCTTTTGAAGAAGTGTTTTAAACAGTTTCAGTTTGTTAACAAACGCAAATACACTTTGCACTAGGTCAGGCAGCATTTTTATATGAATATGAACTCTCCCACTCTATTAAAAACGTCCTATGTTGGTCTTCATATTTTCGCTTAGCTGTGCATTTTTTCCCTGCCATTTTAGGATCGAACTCAGATGGTCAGATAGTGTTTACTCTACGATAGGTGTTTCCCCCCTCGAAGGTGATTGGTTCACTGCATCGCAGGCTCTTGGGCCACATCAAAATTAGACACACTGTCATGCTCTCATACTGACAGCACACATACACACACACACTCACAAATAAAATTCGATATGAACTGAAGAGCCGCATGAAACTGGGCAAAGAGCCGCATGCAGCTCGAGAGCCGCGGGTTGGCCACCCCTGGGCTACACGATACGTGAGTGACCGGAAGACTGGGCTACTGCTAGCTCAGTTTGTAAACAAAAGAAGAGGGCTGGCAATTCCTTATCAAGTTGACACTCATTGGCTCTTGATGGCTGTAGATAATATATGGAAGCTCCGATTGGCTCAAATGAAGTGTCAATCGAAAGGTCAGAGTTCGGCATCCCGCTAGAAAATATCAAAATAGCGTTAGTAGCTTGATACGTGCCGTGTTTACCGAGTATCATCGTGAAAATAAACACATCGTACAGCTGATTTCAAAGATTGTAACAGCTGTTCATGGGCTTTTATCAATGTGACGATGTTCAAGATGAATATATGTTTTACTGGAAACGATCTATCGGACCTCTGCAATGACACAGGAAGTGATTTTTTTATTATCATCACTGATTACAGGATTATGATGAGACTTCATAGGTGAGTTGGCTCAAAGTTATGGGTTTGATTGTGAGTTTGCTTGCTTGTGTGAGATGCCTACTGTACTTGCTGTTATGTTTTTGATCTCAAAACAGTTTTTCTCACTAAATAGACGAGACGCTAAGCTTTCGAACGACATGTGACGTTGCGTAACATGTAGGGAACACAGGGCAAGATACAACCTCTCTGAAAATTGCTGAAAACGGGTGGACGGCCCGAAATGTACAGATTGAACAAACTACAATGTGTTATTTGTAAGTTTTAGAGGTGCTGCTTGTATATTTGTACAAAGCCAGGCTAGCTATTTCCAGTCTTTATGCTAAGCTAAACTAACCAGCTCAATTTATCTTCTCATCTAACTCTCTTCATGAACAAATAGAAAAATATTCCTTTACTACTGTGTAAACTCTCAATTCATTGGTTGTTTTTCCGACTGTAAAAAACACTTGTACTGTCTAACTGCTGAGTGTGGATTTCCCTAAAAGCCAAGCAGTTCAATTCCTAAGATTAATTAAAAAAGCCGGTAAAGTGAAAGATAACTCCTGAAGTGCTCTTGAGGAGTGAGTAAAAAATGTTATCTGTCTACTTTTGCCATTCAAATGAGCACACAAAATATGATTTCAGATACCTGAGGGAGGAAAATATCTGATGGTGATGGTATTATGGTATGGTATCTCTTGCAGTTTGAGCAAGGTTGCTTCACGTCAGGAAGCCCCCTTAATCATTAAAGATCATTAATTCATGTTTTTGCTGTTCAGGTCATTATAAATGAGCCCCAAGGGAAATAGTTTTCAGAGCATTAATATAGATGTTAAGAGAACACGAAATAAACTAGTTATGAACAAAAACAGAGAGAAGGTCACATACTACAGAGCATTTTTGGAAATATACACATACATATATATATACTGTATATGTGTGTATATATATACATATATAAACAGCGGACCAACAAGCAAGTTAACGCCGGTCTAATTGAACTTTTGCAAATGAGCAGTTTCCTGCCAACCTGCACGCAGCACAGCAAAGACACTCGAGATCACACACAACTCTTTCCAGCCGGGCTCACCCACAACCGATGGACTCACCAGCTAAACTGACCAAGCAGCAAGCTAACTAGCCACTCTCTCTCTATGGGCTGTTAACCTACAGTAACTGGGCACTAGCATAGTGTAACAGCACACATGCTAAGCACAGTTACTTAGTTATGCCTGGAACTTTTAAATTGTGCTTTGAGACCTGGCATTATGCCCCAGCTCTCTGACCTCAATATTTATAAACCAGATGCACGGGCGATGGTAAACCTCTACCTCAGTGTATGTGTCACCTGAGCTGCTGTTAGCGCCCACATATCTTCAAATGATGTCAACAAATTGGATCCTGGACATCTTCAGCTTCCCTTAGATTGACTTATTGCTTCTTATTAGTTTTCTCCTCAGCCTCTACAGACCTTGTCAGCATCCAGCAGGTGTAATGCTGCTACTGTCAAAGTGTGAACTGCTGTGTATGCGTAGGTGAAAGTCACTGGTGTGTGTTATGCGGGCTGTGTAAAACACCTTATAACTGCTGTGTGGCAGTGATAAGTGTGTTGTTCCATGGAAGATTCCTGCTGTCTAGTGGAATACAAATAGGAATACCCCTAAAAAGCTCTAAAAGAAGGATGCCGGTAGGTCCTTTGCAAACTGCAGCAAGCTAATAACTTCCGATAACACCAACTTGTTTTGACAAGAAACACGTCCCTGTGACATTAGCTGGTTTCTCATTCTGCTGTATCTGTGCTGTTCTTGAAACACGGATGTTCTTGTTGATGTGTATTAGCAGCAAGGTTAAGCATGCGACAGCCAGCATGGTAGGAAACACATGATGAAACAAACTTTATTTTTCACATTTTAATTGATTCAATTTGTACATGTTCCTCTGTCTTTCTGCCTTTTATGTTGTACAGTAAATATGTGTTGTGGCAAAGATTAAAATATACCAGTTATTAGCTAGCCAGTGGCGCAACCACACGCTAGATTTGGTCATACTACTGTATGTGTTTAGCGCTAATTGCCAATGGTTAGTATGCTAATACACCAAACATACCTGCTAAACACCAGAATGCAATGCATTTCCTGTGTGGCTTGACACACACATACAGTGGTGTGAAAAAGTGTTTGCCCCCTTCCCGATTTCTTCTATTTTTGCATATTTGTCACACTTAAATGTTTCAGATCATCAAACCTATTTTAATATTATACAAAGATAACCTGAGTAAACACACAATGCAGTTATTAAATTATGATTTCATTTATTCAAGGAAAAAATCTATCCAACCCTTCCTGGTCCTATGTGAAAAAGTACTTGCCCCTTTCGTTACTAAATCAACCAATTGACCAAATGTTATTGATAATTGGGTTAAATTTCAATAGACACACCCAGGCCATTTCTAAGGCTCTGGGACTCCAGCAAACCAGGGTGAGAGACATTATTCACAAATGGAGAAAACAGTGGTGAACCTTTCCAGGAGGCCGGCCTACCAAAATTCCTCCAAGAGCGCATCAGGGACTCATCCACGAGGTCACAAAAGAACCCAGACTAACATCTAAGGAACTGCAGGCCTCACTTGCCTCCGTTAAGGTCAGTGTTCATGATTCCACATCCATGGGTGAGTTGCAAGGCAAAAACCACTGCTGACCAAAATAAACACAAAGGCTCGTCTCACATTTGCAAAATAAAAACATCTTGATGACCCCCACGACTTTTGGAACAATATTCTGTGGACTGATGAGTCAAAGGTGGGACTTTTTGAAAGACATGGGTCCCGTTAAATCTGTCGTAAAACTAGCACAGCATTCCACAAAAAGAGCATCATACCAACACTCCAACACAGTGGTGGTAGTGGGATGGTCTGGGGCTGCTAAATGGGCGACTTGCCATTATTGATGGAACCATGAATTCTGCTCTCTAACAGAAAATCCTGAAGGAGAATGTCTGGCCATCAGTTTGTGACCTAAAGCTCAGGCACAGTTGGGTTAAGCAGCAGGACAATGATCCGAAGCACACAAGCAAATCCACCTCTGAACGGCTCAAAAGAAACAAAATGAAGGTTTTGGAGTGGCCTCGTCAAAATCCGATTGAGATGCTGTGGCATGACCTTAAACAGGCTGTTCATGCTTGAAAACCCTCCAATGTGGCTGAATTAAAACAGTTCTGCAAAGAAGAGTGGGCCAAAACTCCTCCACAGCGATGTAAAAGACTCATTGGCAGTTATTGCAAACATTTGATTGCCGTTGTTGCTACCAAGGGTGGCACAATCAGTTATTAGGTTTAGGGGGGCAATTAATTTTTCACATGGGTGATATAGGTTTTGAATAACTCTTTGCCTTCAATACATGAAATGTTCATTTAAAAGCTTCATTTTGTGTTTACTCATGTTGTCTTCGTGTTATATTAAAATTAGTTGGATCATATAGAAATGTTATTATGTAACTTCAATCTCAGAGGATTTTAGTTTTTATAATAACATAATATAGCAGCCTTATAAGAAAAATACAAGAATTTAAATACAAAATTAATATAATCAATATGTAATATAAATAATAAATACTAAGAATAATAATCAACATTAAAATTCAGGGGAGACAATTTGCCTACATTTTATTTGATGGGGGGCGGTAAGGGACCTGGATGATGGATAGGGGGGCGCTGGCCCAAAAAAGGTTGAGAACAAACGTTTGAGGAAGCCCTTTCCTGTTTCAATATTACAATGCCCCCGAGCACAAAGAAATACCTTTTCAGTATTAAAGAAGTAGTTGAACCAGTTTGATGTTGAAGAAGCTGCACTGAGCCCTGACCTCAACCCCATCCAACACCTTTGGAATTAACTGGAACACCAACTGTGAACCAGGCCATGTTGGGTGATAAACGCAACATCAGTATTAGACCTCGCTAATGCTCTTGTGGCTGAATGAGAGATAATCCCTGCAGCCATTTTATAACATTGGGTGGAAAAAAAGAAGTTACCTATTAATGCCAATCAATAACCACATATGTGTGTAATGTTCAGTCCACATCATTTTGGCCACGTAGTGTAGTACTCCTAGGCTGTATGGAAACATCAGCCTGTATTATTTTCCTTATTTCATTTTAATCTAATTTAGAGATTACAATTTCAATAGATGTACATTATCTGCAGCTATCTTCTTTTTTAGTTTTTGCTCTGCACATGCTGCCAGTGTATCATCTTCACTGTCCAAAAAAGGTCTTTAATTTACATATACTGTAAAAGATTATAGAAACCATTTCCTGGGATCAGATTGATATAATTTCATTGCATGTAATCCGTCACTTTCCAAACCTGCGCAGGCTTTAAATGACAAGCAATATGAGATTATAATATTCATATTTAGGTTTTATTTAGAGATAAGGGACTTGTTCTTAGCTGGTGGATAACACAACACTAATGTACATTCTTTCTGTTCAATGACAACCTAATAACTCTGGTTTTTAATGCTTTAACTGCAGTTTAAGGGTTCCATGCTCATGTATGGGTCAACATTGTATACAAGTTTCTAACAGGTGACGTATTATACATGTTTATATACATCAATATGTTGCTCTTAAAGTGGAGGAGATACACTGAGAAATCTATTGAGAAATTTGAGAAAAAGCATAAAAGAAAGTTACCTTTACAAATACTAGCTCAGCTTTAAGAAATCATAAAAGAAACAGGTTCACTTAAATACTAGCTCAGTATACAGAGTAAAAAAAAAGAGTTTTAAGTTAAAGTTCATCATCTGAATCTCCATGGGCCCACACTGTGGTCTTCATACAGGCTTTGTTGGTGTTAGGCACGGCAGAGCAGCTTGTCAGTTTGTAGACTAGAGAGGCTCTTGGTTTGGAGTTCTGTAGGACTCGTGCACCTCAATGCATTCCGAGGCGAAAGGGTAACCTTGGTCTGTCCCATCCACTGCACCAAGGAGATGATGTCACAATCACATTGCCACGTGTTATCATGGAGGTAGAGCTTCTTCAGATCTGACAGAAAAGAAACAAATATCCTTAAAATGGAATCATCGTCAGTAAATTATGTAGTCATTTCTACTTCTTTTGTTCCTGTGAAAATGCAGAAAAAAGGAAGGCTGGTGGTAGTCGTACCAGGCATATGGGCAAACATGTTTCCATCCACTGTCTTCAGGCGGTTTCCACTGAGAGCCAGCTGAGAAAGCTTGGCCATGTTTCTGAACACATCAGGTGGCATGTGCTCCAGCTCATTGTTCCTCAAGTAGAGTTCCTGGTTCAATATTCAGCACATTTGTATTTTGTTGCATTTAGTTGACCAATGAACAATAAGAAACATACTGTATGTCCAATTCAGTCTTAGTGAACTTATTAACAATTGTATGCAAGTACATATAGAACAGTTTACTTTCTATAAGAGGTCCCTTAATGGTCTTATTATACAGGATTTAGCTAGGAATACTATGGGTTATGTAAACATTTAAGACTTAAATGTTTACATAACTGGTTTATTTTCACATTAAACAGATTCTATCTTACTTTTTCATCAGATTTTGTTTTTGTATGTAAACTAAATACACTGTTACCTGCAACTTCCCCAGGCCATCAAAAGATGACGTGCTCAGTGTGGACAGAAGGTTGTTGTCTAAAACCAGCATCTCAAGAGATTGCAGTGGTCTGAATGCTCCATCAGGAATGTTCTTCAAACTGGATTTGGGGAGAGTTAGAATTTCTTAATTAACATTGATACACTTTACAACTACTGTATGTAAAAGTGATGTTGGTATTCACTTAGTGTGCAAACTATAACAAACTCCTTTCTGCTGTTAAGTTGTATCTTGTTTTGTCTCTTTAATGTACAGAACACAGAAAAGGTTGACCTTTATGTTCTCACTTAGAAGAGTTTACACTGAAGTGGAAATTAACCAAATAATGACTAACAGTGACAGGTGCATTATTATGGTGTCATTTCTAATAAACTTGGACTTGAACCTGTTTTTGTCTAAGTTGAGGAACATGAGCTGTCTGAGTCCAGTGAAGGCCTTAGGAGAGATCCTTTGGATGTGATTGAGGGAAAGGTCCAGAACTTTGAGGGCAATCAGAGGCTTAAAGGCATTAGATGGTAACATTGTCAGTGCGTTGAGAGGAAGGTCTAAGTCTGACAAGTTCCTCATTCCTGCAAACATCTCAGGTTTGAGGATGCCAATCTGGTTCTGTCCCAGCATTAGAAAGCGAAGGTTCAGGAGGTCCTAGAGACATGGAAGGAAACAAAAATTGTTGTGGTCAGATTATTGCATTGTTATCGCTTTACATGTTATCGATTCCACTCCAAACTCTTTACCTGGAATCCCCTCGCTGGAAGGTTGGTGATGTGGTTGCCGTAGAGATTGAGGAGAATTAGTTGCTTTGCACCAGACAGGGCCTTGGGGTGGATGGATTTGATGGCATTTTGTTCTAGGTGGATACTCTCAATCTTTGGAATTGATCTCAGAGCATTAGCCTTCAGGTCTGTGATAGCATTCTCACCTTTAGACAGCAGTAAGAAAGTTGGATACCAATGCAGTTATGGCCCACAATGCTTATGTTTACTTGCAATAAATGTTGTATAAATCATTAAGTGTCTTGAATGTCACAACAAGCTTAGGGATGACTAACCACAAGGTATTCACCTAGTTTGAGGATCCAGGCATCAGGGGACAGGTTGGAGGGAAAAGCACGAAGCCCCCTCCTATGACAGTTGACCTCTGACTTTTGTGGACCGGACTTCCGAGAGCATTTACAGACATCAGGACAACCCTCCACAGCCTTTATCATCCATAGGATCACCAGCATTAACCACCCCAAGTGCTTCAAATCCCCTGCAGGTTGGAGGTGGAGGAAGAAAATAGAGAGAGATAACATTGGGATTGCCTTGACATTGACAAATCAGTTGTAGTTATACATTATCATTTTCATTATGTAATAAGGTGTTACAACAATAAATATAACTATATACAGAAAATAAAACCCCTCTAAATAAGGTACTCCGTTGCAGTAGTCCTACTGTAGATGTTGACTTTGGACAGCAGTTTTTCTTCTCTAAGAGCAAATACAGGAAAATACAGGAAGTACAACACAATGTGGTATTTTGACGGGAATCATGGCTGTTACAGATGGATTGGATTTAAAAGTGGTGACTTTTGGATTTGATGCTTTGCATTATTATTTTTCCAATGTTCCAAGCAGCATTGACACATTTTGTTTCCTCTCTAAGATAAAGTAGCTGCTAAGTTTGATAAGTTAGCGCAAGTATTTTATAGTGATTTTACAGGGCAGTTTTTAGTTTTCTCCTATTCATAGAGGGGCCACTGCCAAATGTGCACTGCATTGATACTGTATTTGTATAGTATTTATGCTGCAATAGAAAAATATTAATTTTTATTTGAAGAATACCCACTCATTTTTGTAAACTAAAAAACATTTCCTTCAGTGAAAGCCAAGCTTTTATTTATTTGTATTTCATAGATACGATACATAAAACCGGGTAGACAATAATAATCTCACAAAATAGCTTTTTAAGTCTTGTGTTATTTATCCTGGCTTCAATTATTATTATTATTATTATTATTATTATTATTATTATTATTATTATTATTATTATTATTATTATTATTATTATTATTATTATTATTATTATTATTATTTATTAATAAACCTTCAACTCCAATACAGTATATCTTAGACATGCATAAATACAAAAGGCGCCTCTTGACAATTTTGGGATACAACTCATACAGCTACAATGTACATGCGGTGCAGTACAGTAAGCTTTCCTCTCTAACTACGGGGAGTTAAGGTCTCCATACATTATTAAAATTAGTTATTAAGTATAACTATAAAGAAAATGTGTAGAAGTTTTGAAAACAGTTTTTTTTCTACTAAATGATTTCCCAATTGGATGTTGAAAATCAGAAATGTATCTGCAGCAATCCCATTTTAAAGCCTGTTGTGTGCATAGACAATCCAGTAAAACATCAAAAAGAAACGAGAGCAACAAACCAATGCCGCACACATTGCAGTGTTATAAAAAGAAAGCTTTACATCAGTTAAAACATTAACACTTGATTATAATCAAATAACTGAATTGGCTGCATTTCTTCGACTCGACTTGATCCAAAAAGGTAATGATTGATGAAGCTCATATAAAGTTGTCTTGCTGGGGTGCCACTTACCTGAACATGCTGCCATCACACTTTCTAAACAACACTTGGTTCCCCAGATATCTGTCCACTTTGTTTTCACCTCTCAAATAGGTCGAAGTAAGTTTTTCCTTCGAGAGCACCAGCTGTCTGTGGCCTTACTCCAACTGAGCTTTAAAAAGGTTATTTTGTAGATACAAAAATTATACTTCAATTATTTTTAACATCAGAGGGAGCACTGTAAAATACTGAGCTTGTCCTGTGTTCTGAAACAGGGGGATGAAAGAATGCAGCATATGAAACGTTCTCTTTAACCTGCCATCCCACACTGCTACACATGCCAGTGTAGCAGTGTGGGAACACAGAGCAGACAGTGAAAGCAGGGTGTGAAACTCCTGGAGCCGAAAGTTCTGCAATGTCACAGAGCCCAGAGAAATGTGGCATCCACAGATTATGGCATCAATCCATGTTATACTGCCAGGTCTAGTGTGTGTGTGTGTGTGTGTGTGTGTGTGTGTGTGTGTGTGTGTGTGTGTGTGTGTGTGTGTGTGTGTGTGTGTGTGTGTCACAAATCAAACTTTTAGGATTCAAACTGTCGACATTTACTTCTCTCAAATTTCGGTATTGACAAGAAAATGCACCAACCTGAAGTGCAAGAATGACAATTATCTGTTTTAAGAATAATAATAATAATAATAATAATTAGAACTGCAAGCAGTGATGAGTGGGCCCTTGCTCTCTGCGCACGATAGGGTGTGCCGCAGCCGCAGGGCCGCTACCTGAAGTTGCTTCATGTGTCCACTATGTGGCGCTAGAGAGCACGTGTCAATATTGGCATTTCTTCAGGTCTGGATGCGTCAAGCACGAGAAATCTGAATGGATAATGTATGCTCAACTTACAACAACTTCCTGTATTACGGCAAAAGGAGCTTATTTGCTGCCACGCCACGGCTAAATTGAGATTTTCAATATCATTAGCTCAGATTGGTCTCAAAATTACACTGCCCAAATTTGAAATTGATCGGGCAAACACTTTAAGAACATGCAATTAACAAACATTATATTGCTCTATGACATGTGTAGGCCACACAATGTAATGTGTTGGTGATGTGGTTGCCATAGAGATTGAGGAGAATCAGTTGCTTTGCACCAGACAGGGCCTTGGGGTGGATGGATTTGATGGCATTTTGTTCTAGGTGGATACTCTCAATCTTTGGAATTGATCTCAGAGCATTAGCCTTCAGATCTGTGATACCATTCTCACCTTTAGACAGTTTGTTGGTGCTTGGGCCCTTTTATCTGGGAACAGTACATGTTTAGAGCTCTCAACTGCGGCTGAGAGCAAAGAAATTGAAATAAACAACCCCCTACAGCGATAATTTCCCACACTTATGTTTAAATATCCTTTTGTCTTTAAACATGGTAAACAACTTACAAACTAGTTTGTTTTAAGCATATTCAACCCTCAATCATACACTTATATACTTTGAAATTAAGATTGTACCTATACATGTAATCATTTGCCATTGTATGCACTTTCATACCAACATCATCCACTCCATAATAATAATTTTAAAAAATCATTCATTCATGATTTTAAACATAAAGGTCAACATTGTCGGTTGTGTCGGACATCTTCAACACCTCGCTGGACCAGGCTTTTGTTCCATCATGTTTCAATTCAGCAGCCATTGTTCCAGTGCCTAAAAAAATCCTCAATCACTTGTCTGAATGCTTACCGGCCGGTAGCACTCACCCCCATAATGATGAAGTGCTTCGAGAGGCTGGTCAAGGGCCATATCATCTCCATACTTCCCCCCACACTCGACCAGTTCCAGTTTGCTTACCGCCCAAACCGCTCCACAGAGGACGCCATTTCCTCTGCACTCCACCTGAGCCTGGCCAACCTGGAGGAGAAGAACACCCATGTGCGAATGCTGTTCCTGGATTTCAGCTCAGCATTCAACACAATCATCCCCCAGCATCTGGTAAGCAAACTGGGATCCCTTGGCCTCAACACCCCCCTGTGTAACTGGTTGCTGGATTTCCTCACCAACAGACCCCAGCATGTGCGTGTTGGAAACAACACCTCCATCACCATTTCTCTGAGCACCGGCTCCCCACAGGGCTGCATTCTGAGTGAACTGCTGTTCACCCTGATGACCCACGACTGTTGTGCCAGGTTCAGTACGAACTACCTCCTGAATTACGCGGACGACACAAAGTTCTTGGGATGCAACTCACAAACAGTCTGACCTGGTCACTTCATACCACATCACTGGTGAAAAAGGTACAGCAGTGCCTGCACTTTCTGCGCAGGTTGAAAAGAATACAGCTCCCCCCTCCCATCCTCACCACGTTCTACAGAGGCACCATAGAGAGCATACTGACCAGTTGCATCTCTACCTGGTCTGGAAACTGCAACACCTCAGACTGGAAGCCTCTGCAGAGAGTGGTGAGGACAGCGGAGAGGATCATCGGGACGTCTCTTCCTTCCATCAGAGACACTGCAAATAAACGCTGCCTCACCAGAGCCCAGAACATTATAAAAGACCCCACTCACCCCCACCATGGCGTGTTCTCCCTGCTGCCCTCTGGCAAGAGGTTCCGCAGCATAAAGAGCAGAACAACCAGATTCTGCAACAGTTTCTTTCCCCAATCCATCAGACTGTTGAAGCAGAAATAACTTTTCTCCTGAGCAACGTGATGTGAACTCCACTCTAAGGACTCTTAAATGTATATATTTTATATAGTGTATATATGTTATTTATATATAGTACATTTATGTTTTAAGTACACACTTTATTTTATATTTCTGCATCAGCACCACGACACTTTTAAATATTTCTGATAACTTTCTCAGTCACTTTTACAGTAGGCCAGGACAAACGAAATGTTATTTAAATTGTACATTGTATACCTCGAAATGACAATAAAGTTTTTGATTGATTGATTGTTTCTAATTAAAAGGTTCCATTCATCAGTATGTAAATTAGTGACAAGTTCACAAGATCACATAATAATATACTGTACTGTAACAGTAATAATGAAGGTAATTTAAATATTTTAATAACTGTAGCCACAAGGGTCCTTTCTGGTTTTCATCACAGTTAATGATATTGAAATCATATACAAATACTCAGTAATTTAACTTTCAAGATTTAAAGCAGTTTTAACGACAGTGATGTGCAAAATGTGACATTGAGAGTTATGATGTGAATTAAATAATATTTGTTTCAACATCAAATCAAGATCGCTGCTACTCTGAAAATCAAAGAGGGATTTTGCATGAATTTCTTAAATAAAGAATTGAGGAAGGAGACCAGCTGTAAGGGAACTTTCAACAACTCTGCTGCGTTTTCAAAAAAAAGATGACCTTTTTCATATGATATTCAAGCAGTCCACCTCAAAGTAATTTAGGTTTAAGGTTTCATCTGCAGATGACCAAAATAGGCTAACCATAGCAGAAATATACGGTTATATCTGGTTGTGCAAGTTACATAATTGAAAAAGACAAAGACCCTTTTTAGGGGAAGATGATTCAAGTCCCCCTATCTACAGTTAGATGTGTCAGGTGAAATACAAATGATGTGTTTGATATGTTAAGAATAGCATTTGGATTTGTCTATAGGTGACTCTGAGAGAGATATGCAAAAACAACCTGTCAACATTTTTTACCTTTGTCCCTCCCTTGATACCTGATCCCTGGCTGAACCAATAAGAGAGGAGAGGGTGGGGTTAAGTTGAACCAATGAGAGAGAAAAGAGAAGAGTTAGACTTAACAAATAAGAGAGGTGAGTGTGGCGTTAACCTTAACTAATGACAAAGTTGAGAGTAGAGTTAGGATGAACCAATGAGAGATGTTTAGGTCAATGTTAACCCTTTTAAAGGTTTGACATTGTTAGTCTGAAACGGGAGAGGGTAGAGTAAACCCTTGAGATAAGTAATTGTTAGCAAGTTTTCTATAAAAGCTTGCCGACCAGTAGTGATCTCACAATGCCGGAAGTAACCACCATAACACACTGTAAGGGAGAGCCCATACAAGATGGCAGCTCTGTAGATACTGATTCCTGTGCTCCGCTAGCACATTTTTACAATACGCTAACAAACATGTATATTACAATGTAAAACGAGCCAGAAAGTGCTTCTTAGTTGGTAAAATAAAATTTACGACTAATAATGCCAAATAATGAAAACAAAACAAAAGACAAGCACTCTGCCGAAGTCCAAATGGAAGATGGTAATTTCTCTAACACCCCACTACCTGAACATGCTGCCAAACCCCCGGTGCACAAGGAAGGTAAACCGACTGGAGCAAGTGATTCAACAGCATTGTGACAAGGCTTTCCCTTCTAATAAATAATAGAGCTGAAAATAATCAGGATTGAACCATTAAGTTTGAAGGCCTAAAAAAACTATTGACTTTGTGTCGAGGGAGATGAAGGATATCAAAAAGAAAATTAAATGAATTAATTCCAAGCTGAACACAGAGGAGAGGCAGATGGAGATGTTGGGATCCTCACAGTATGGAGATTGAGCTATTGGACTCAATTTCCCATGACACTTTGTGGATCACTCACTTCCTGCTACCTGACGTCACTGTTGGCATGTAGGTGTGAAAACTTAGCTGATAAAACTAAAACACAGCCATGTGTTCCCTCTCTTTCCTCAGCTTCTCTTACAGTTCAGTTTCAAGTTTTATTTGTCATATGCAAGTTAACACAGGGTCAACAGTATAATGTGTGTGAGAGAGACAGCATGTCAGCTCAGCAAAATCAGCTAAATTAAATGATATATATATGAAATATTTTAAAATAAGTACTATATACAATTGAGTTGACAAAAAAAACTCATGTACACATATGAAGAGAACAAAAGGGGGGCTGTTGGAAAATGTCCTGAATGTCCGGGAGACTGTTGCCAATGATGTGCTGTGCCGCCTCCACCACTCTATGAAGCGATTTGCGGCTTTGAGCAGAACAGCTCCCGTACCGGACCGTGATACAGCCTGTCAGCAAAATCTTGATGGTTCCTCTGTAGAAGTTGGTGAGGATGCTGGTGTTCATGCCAAACTTCCTGAGTCTTCTCAGAGCCGCTGACAAGCTTTCTTGGTCACTGTGTCCGTGTGGAGTGTCCAGGAGAGATCCTCAGTGATGTGCACACCGAGGAGCTTAAAGCTGCTGACCCTTTCAACCTCAGCATCACTGACATGGATGGGGAGGTGTCCATCCCCCTTCTGTCTCCTGTAGTCCACGATCATCTCTTTAGTCTTGCTGACGTTAAGAGAGAGGTTATTTTCCTGACACCAGCTGTGCAGTATCTTCACCTCTTCTCTGTTGGCCATCTCATCATACCTTGACTGACCTGTTCCACACGTTTCCCTGCGGCATCAGCCCTGTGGAAAGCATGCCACCATTTCCTGCAGAAATGGCTCTCTGATCACTGGAATTCTTCCTTTAATGGCAAAGGATGCGAGCCCCTGTCCAAAGTAAATAAGTTAATTGCATGCAGCGGCTCTCCACAGACGACTAGCCTTCACAACAGGAGCAAACAAAGGCAGCACGCCTGATTTTCTTCAACTCAAAGGATTCTCCAGCTAAGCTAAGAGCTGAGAGCTAAGTATTCCTGTGAGCTTTTGTATTCATGAACTGAACCACCACTGGGCATAGTATATTATTTAGTATACATTAACTTTACACAACTCAGTAAGCATAGAACTGCTATACTGTTGTAATTGTATGTAGATGTGTTAATTAGTTTTTTGTTCACTGAACTGTATTGTGTAATCTGTTGGATTGAGCTAACGGGAAACCTTAGGTTGTTTCGCCTTTTGATGTGTTAGTATTATATACAAACTAACCATCTTCCTAACCCGACACCATTATCATACACATTACGATCTCACGATAATTTGTCTTTTATAGCGACACACACAGCCAAGGACTCAAAACTCCCATTGTATATGACCCCTTTGTTCTACACACGAATGTGCATGCGTACGCAGAGCATGTGGAGACACACATTATTCTCGGTGCATCCCCATCAGGCGCACTGGCCCACACACTCATCTTCATTATTAATCAGATTTTCTAATTCATTGTCTAGTATATTTTATGAGACTGCATTAAACTGGCTATCGTTTTACTTTGTTTCAAAGTTGGTGCCCCCTAGAGGTAGCCTAATGTAAATTAAGTCATAATAATATAATTAATTATATTAAATACAACAATTAATAAGTATTTTAATAATTGTTCATGCCTTCTGATAGCCATGTTAATGTATTTTACAGCTAATGCATCTACTTCATTGTAGTACCAGTTATTATCATCCCCTATTTATGATTGTATGAATATTTATATAGTTTTATCTATTTTTATATTAATTATCATTAATATTTGGTTAATAACCAGAAATGCTCATACCAGAACCCCAACATAATGGTGACACTGGCTGGAGGCATAACAGTGTTCCAAAAGAGGCATTGCATTATTATATTATAAGCAAGCATTCCATGCGCCTGGATCTCAACCCAACACTGCAACTGCCGTCGTCCTCCCTCCACGTTGTCGTCACCAGATCACCCTTCCCAGTAGGTCAGAACTTTGCCTCTTTCTAATATCTTGATCAGAGATTGAGTGTAAGGTAAGATTTAAGAGTAAGGTCTCCAAACCAATATTTTCCTGTAGTTTTTCAGTCATGTCACCGGTCCATTTTCAGTTGATTGCTCTTTCTCTTACTGTATGTTATTAGTTGTGTAACCTGCAATCTATATATATTCACCATTCATTACCGTCATTCCTTTTATACAGTAGTTTGTATAACTTTAGCAGTAAACAAATCCTTAATTTATAAAGAACCTGATTATGTGCTTTTGTGTGTTTTAAGTATTTATTTAGTGAGCTGCTTTAGATTTTGAGAGTGTATTCATTCTTTTTGCTATCAAATTATCTTTATAGAGCGAGGTGCCCATAATTAATAACATTATGATAAAGTCTTTTATCTAAAGTAAACTTTCAGTTTTGATAGCCGTAGTAGAACGTAGTTGGCATTCTACCAAGTTAAATAATTATTAACTATCCTACAAGCAATTCACACTACATCAGAGTCTGTCATTTAGCTGGGACTGACTGGAGGCCCTGCTTTAAATAAGCTACAGGGGAGGGCGGGTACTTGTTATGATGTCTGAAATAATTTCAATGCATTCAGAATTCAAAAGCTCCCGGACAAATTTGTATGAAGATTCCTTTCCCACTCACCCCTGACGGCTCGAAAGATAGTACAATCTACCAGAGGCTGAGCTCTCCCAAACGCTGCTTTTTAGAAATCACTGACCTTGTTGATGCCTTTTTCCAGTCCATATTTTGAACCCAGAACCATATCTTGTCCGGCATAAAATCTCCTGTTACCCCATATGGAGGAGAAACATAGGATATCTGTGACTTTGTAACTAAATTATTTTCTACTTTGAACCAGACTTTACTTGTGTTTCTGACAAAAGGGTTCTGCATAGGGGTGGGTGATACTGCAAAATGTGATATCGGCAGCTTGCAGTATTTTGGTCTGCAGCTGTAAAATAACACCAAACAGCGCTCCTTTTCTACTCTGCCGTCATGCAGCCAGCAGTTCGCTGCTGAGTGACATGACTGCACGGCGGCAACACTCACAGTATAGCAGGGTAGGAAGGGGAGGGGCAGAGTGAGCATGAGCAAAGTAAGTGAGAGGAGCGATGTTTGCACATGCACAACCACAGTGATATAACGGGAGTTGTGTACAGAACGTAAAGAAGAGAAACTGAAACTTAAGTATTGATCTCATCACGCAAGTATTGATCAATACCGATGCCCACGTTGGTATCGATACATCGATATTTTAGATCAATCCATTCACCACTAGTTCTGCATTCTCTTTTTTAGTTGCTTTGGAGAGTCAGAGAACAAATATAGACCCAATGGCAGTGGAGTTGTTGTATTACGCCCAATTTCCACCCAGCGTATAGAAGTTCCATCCAAAAACCCAAACACATTGCTGCTCATATTTGGGCTACCCAGTCATATCAGGAATGTTGGGTGACTGGAGCCTCCTCTCTCATAAAGGTAGGTACAAGAGGGACAAGCGTAATCTTGCTCTCCCTTTGCTGCAGAGAAAATGCATTCAAATCTTTCTCATTTTGTGAAAGAATGAAGATTGGGAGGTTCAATGGTAGGGATTGAAATAAATACAGAAATGTAGGTAGGATATTCATTCGAGTTTTTCAGATTATTTAAGAAAATTAATGTTTGTTAATCTATTCATGTTATTACCTGAAAATACACCAAAACCCTTAATCAATTATTGATTATACAGTTATGAGTGCCGGTAATGACACAGCCAACAATATCATGAGCATAAAAGGGCCAAGCGGTTTTCAATGCCCCCAATTGTTATTCATCTGATCTAATCTTACCGCGATAGCCAGTGGCAAATAGTAATGGAGATAAAGGGCACCCCTGACGTGTACCTCTTGATCGTGCAAATGGTTCAGATACTATGCTGTTGGTCACTTCCGCAGTACTATACTATAAGTAGTATTTCCCAAATCGGGATAATATTTCAAAAAGATAGAAAGATACGGCAGGAAAATAAAATTTTCTGCCATTTAATTTAAATATCTGCTCTATTTGGCTTGCAAGATATTTAGCCTTGTCATCAGTCACTTTTTAAATTCAGTTTTTTTGCCATTGCATGCATTATTGCCTTGTATGAACTTGTGTGCTCAATGTTTTGTACGGAAGGATTGGTGGGAGTAGTTGGGATGAAAACAAACCAAAATATAGAGCAGCTTAAAGGTTCAATGTGTAAAATATGCCATAATTTTAACTTAAAACATTAAAATAAGTAACCAACATTATCAACAGAATGTTTAGAGGTAACAGTGTTAACGTTATGTCATAATATTACTGAAATTAGCATGCTAACGTATTGTATACCACTTGTTCCTCTAGTCTGCTCTCAATACACAGTAAGAAGAAGTAGAGCTGCCTGACTACAGCAGACTCAGGGCTTGTCAACATTACATCCATGATCCCTGCACGTTTTGATAGTTTGTTTTGATTAAATCCAAACGGTTCGCCTCGTCCTCACCATCAGCGGGAGGATGGTTAGCCAAGAGTAGAGTGTGTGGTGGCTGGGAGACAAGCGGATCTTCCGTTCCCGTTCGTCAAACTGTCTGTTGCTGCCATTACATAGGTTAGACCCAGAGCATCCGCATCAGCCCGCTGTGACTGCCAGTGCTTGGATTTTTGGCTGCACGCTCCTCTCCTGGGAAACAATACTATGTCAGCGAAACAAAAACATGAGTCGTTCCCTCGTCTCTGTCGCCCAGACCCAAGCCAATATACAAACTATTATAATATAATGTTACATGGACTGTACAGCCCCTAGTAAACACACATATGTCTAAGCCCTATGTGAATATTATAAAACATTAGTGTTATTTTGACTGGTTCTCAAAGTTTCAGCAGTCTGGTCTAATGAACTGACTAACAGACAGGCAGACAGGCAGACTACCATACGCAGGAGTAAAAAATACACAGTAAACTACACTAGAAGAGAGAGATGTAATACACAATATAAAGAATACATTAGAATACTCTAAAACTTAGAATACAATAAATATGACAAACTACTACAACTCAAATATAAGCTTAGGGAAACATAGTATAGTTAGATTTTTTAATAACTGATGATTTTGATGATTGATTCATTTAGATTGTATTGACTCAGTAGTAGAGGTGCTCGGAGCTACACATTGAACTTTTAAATAGTACAAGGAGTTATTCAGTGTTAATATCATTAATAATATTGTTAAGTGTAGCATTAATATCTGTTTGACATACAGGTACAGTACATGGGTATGCATCCTACAAACAAATTTGCTAATCTTTCACTTTGGCAGTTAGTGACACAAATTGTTACATAGTCATGTAGATGTGGCAGCAGCTGCATGTGGAAGTGGGTCAGGACAGTAATTTCTTATGAGAGGAGAGAGCAGAGGAACTGTCAAACATGCCACTCTATGTTACACAGCAATGAAAAGACTGAGGATGGAGAGGATGGAGAGGAGAGGGGAGGGAAGAGGATGAGACAGAAGCACAAAGAGATAGAAAGACAGAAGCCAAAGGAAAAGGGAGAAGAAACTGGGAGAAAATGATAGAGCAGAAGGGTGGAGAATTAGTAGCAAGAGAGCAGGCCAGAGAAGGAGTGGGATATGATCAGAGTGAAAGAGAGTGAGAATGAGAATGAGACTCCTATTACAAGAAACAGAGAGGAATAATCAGTGCAAATGACTGATAGGTAGAGAAAGCAAGAATAAATGGAGTGGTGGAGGAGAGCGCAGGGTAAGACTGAGCTGTGAAGTACTAAATTGGGATTAATCGAGACATGTGCTGGGGAAAAGAGGCAGGAGATAGACAGCTGTGCTGACTGGACTGCTTCCTTTGTCAGAGAAAGAGGAAGATGAAAGATCCTTTTCAAACTTGGCCAGCACAGACACGAATACAGCAAGCCATCTGGAAGAGTGTCATAAACCAGCCTTAAGAGAGATAGGGAGGGGGAGACAGGGAGCAGATATGAAGAGAGACAGAGAGGTGAGAAGGCAGTGTGTGTGTATGTGGTGTGTGTGCAACAAAGGGCTAAAAAGGCAGATAGAGACCTACCGCAAAATACAGATGGGAACTGTAAGAGAAATTAATTAAGGCATAATCTATATTTACTGTCAACAAATGTAATGAAAGGACCAAATAAACAATTAATTTATCCTACAAACAAATATTATCGGTACATTCTTATTCCTCTGTGCCATAGAGCTCCATAGGCCTTTTTTCACAGCAAACATTTTGACTTGTCATAGCAGGAATAGCTCATGTGTTACTAACAGTATTGATTGTGATCTTCTATTCAAGTGTCCCAGTAAGTTATGACAGTGTTACAGTTAGCCATTATTCACAATTCCAGGACACTGAATATGAAGCAGATGAATGCCATTCAACTGTCATTCATTAGGGCCCGAGCATGAAAGTGCCAGAGGTCCAACAGAGATATTATTAGGGCCCGAGCACCAACAATGTCAGAGCGTAGGACTTATTGAACCTGGTAGGACTATTATTATAATTATTTGGTCTTTTTGAATGCATTTTTTGGGTCCTTGAAAACTCTGCACATGTATAGGGAGTGGCAAAAATAGATATCTGATATGGGGGTTTCAATTATATGAAACAAATAATAATTCAAATTAAATAATAACAAAATAGTAAGGAGACATAATGGTGCAAGTAAAATGCAGGAAAAGGTAGAATATATACTGTACATATAAAATAGAAGATAAAACATAAGTATGGTAGCTCCATCCTGGTGATGTGCTGAGCAGCTTTCACCACCCTCTGTAGTCTGACGATTGAGGGCGGCGCAACTGCCATACCAGGAGGTGATGCAGCCAGTCAGGACATTCTCAATGGTGCACCTGTACAAGTTGCAGAGTATCCTGGAGTCCATGTTGAACCTCTGCAGCCTGCGGAGGAAGAAGAGCTGCTGTCTCGCTGTCTTTGTGATGGTGTTTGTGTGATGAGTACAGGTCAGGTCCTCACTGATGTGAACCATGACGAACCTGAAGCTGTTGACTATCTCCACAGTAGTCCTGTTAATGATGAGGGGGGCGTGTCACCCACTGTTTTGCTTCCTGTAATCCACAATCAGCGCCTTAGTTTTGCTGATGTTGAGATGGAGCTGTGTGTGGCCACGCAGCTATGCATGGACAGGGAGTAGAGGAGAGGGCTGAGCACGCAGCCATGAGGGACTCCGTGTCTGCTCGTTAGGATGTTCAGGATCCAGTCACAGAGGGTGCTGGTGAGCCCGAGGTCCTTGAGCGTGCTTGGAGGGCACAATGGTGTTGAATACTGAACTGTAGTTGATGAACATCATTCTTACACGTGTTCTGGTCCAGGTGGGAGAGGGCAGTGTGGAGGTCAGGGCAATGGCATCGTATGTAGACCTGCTTGCTCTGTGAGCAAACTGCAGAGGGTCCAGTGAGTCAGGGAGGGAGGAGGTGATGAAGGTGTTGACTGATCGCTCAAAGCACTTCTTAATGATGGAGGTCAGCACAACTGGGCGGTAGTCGTTGAGGCAGATTGGTTTTGTCCTTTTGGGGACAGAAATGATGGTGGACTCTTTAAAACGTGTGGGGACTACAGACTGGAACAGTGAATTATTGAAAATGTCTGTGAAGACATCTGCTCTTAAATTGTACGTAAAAAGTGTTCAGTCCATCTTGGTAGAGACACTTCCTCATCACTGTTATTGTTTTTAGTCCAGACCACATGTATCTAGCATTGGACCCCTTGAAGTCAAACTTCACTTCGTCCCTATATTTTCCACTTTCACCTGTCTGTACCGTTTTGACTTTTTGCCTATGAGCGAGTAGGAACAAAAGAGACATGTGGTCTGAGTTGCCAAAAGGGGAGCGAGGAAGGGCCTTATATTCATGGTGGAAAGGTGAATAATCATGGTCAAGTGTCTGTTGCATGGTTGCAGCTGATATGCTGATATTATCTAAGCAGGACTTTCTTTATGTTAGTGTTAAAATCCCCAGCCACAATAAAAGCAGCCTCTGGCAGTGAAGTCTCTTTCTTGTCAATAATCCCATACAGCTCCTCCAGCGCTTTGTTGTTGTTGTCAGTGTGCGGAGGGACATACTGCACACAAATACAAATTCCTGTCAACTTTTCTTGAAATTTCCTATGCTCGTCTTGTACGGCTCGTACCTTTCTTTTTTTAACGAGAGCAGCTGTTGTCTGTCCACAAACCACATCTCCAGCATCTTCCTCTCGATTTGCGGTTGTTGGATGCGCCAAAGCCAAATCTTTCCTCCTTTGTCACACTTTGTTTCTGTCCAACTGTGCAACTTTTTTTTATAAGAAATCGATCCATTTTACGTCTGTAGAAACACACGCAAACTATCATGAAATGGTGAAACGAGTCGACCGGAGCCAAGCTAACGTGAGTATGAAGTGCCAGGTTGGTTGTAGTATCCTCCAATTTAAATGCTCCAATTTAGCGATATAAATTATTTTTTTGCAAATGTCCATATTCATAAGCATGCTTATGATAACATATTTTTTAATGACCTTAAGTTTTATTTATTTCTATACTAGCCCACCATGTATCTACCCGTCCATGAGCACATTCACCATTGTAGTGTTGGATAGACCGCCAAAATTGGCAACTCCGGCAGTCAGGGTTGGGCAGAGCAAGTTTAAATATCTTGTTTCTAGTCTATATTTACATATTTTATCAATTATTATTACATATTATTTGTAGGCTAATAGAGCAGACTCTGTTTTAATGGGTTGTATGTAATAGCCCTTCTTGTTTTTAGTGTTTTTTATGAAATATCTGTATTTACTGCATAATCATATCTATCACCTCTTTATGTAGCCTACTGCCATGCGAGCCACCAATTAAAGCTTGGTGAGCCGCAGGAGGCTCGCGAGCTGCGCAATGAGTAAAACTGCTCTAGTCAGAGGAGACTTTAGGGAGGAGAACAAAAATGTGCTATCTTGGAAAATATGTCAATGATGGCAAGAATAACTGTATTACACTTGGAGGGGGAGGGGCTTACAAAGTCCAAGGAGATGTGGGACCGCCTACGCAGGAGAAGGGGACAATGAAGGACAAAGGGACATTGATGAGAGGATTTGTTCTGGGCACAGATTGGACAGTCGACAGCGAACTCCCCAGTCTCCTCTTTTAGCTACTGCCACCAGAAGCGTTGTCTGGTGGAGGCGGATTGTTCTCCGCATCCCTAGATGACGCCTTAGGTTAGACATGTGCCACTACTGCATGACCTTGAGTGCAGAGTGACTGAGACAAAAAGACAGTTAGGAGGACAGCAATCATCTGCATTCCCTCCAGTGCTTGCCTGACCTCATTCTCAATGTCCCAAGTGACAGCTTCAACAACTCAGGTAGGAAGCAGCATGGTAGTGGTCCATTGGATGTATTCCAGCTCAAACTGGCGGGAAAGAGCATCCACTTTATGATGATTGGGACATCGATGATAAAAGGGAAAGTTACCCTAACAATTAAAAAATACACTCACCTGGCTTGACAGGGTTCAATCTCTTGGTAGTCCTGATGTACTCCAGGTTGCTGTGATCAGTCCATGCCAGGAACAGCCTGTTTGGCCCCTCAATTCCTCCTGCGCCAACTTGATGGCCACTGTTGCAGGGTTCACACTACTTTTTGATAGTGACATCATTGAGACCCCGGAAGTCGATACAGGGGTGCATAGTCTTGACCTTATTATCAACACAGAAAAATCCCTTTGGCAGGAGAAGCCCGGGAAGAAAGTCAAAGACACAGTCATGTGGTTGATGAGGAGGAAGAGATGTGGCACAGAACTTGTTAAACACCTCTCTCAGATCCAGGTAAGCAGAGGGAACTCCTGAGAGGTCAAGGAAATCAGAAGGAGAATCAGGATACTTGGAACGGAAGCCGATACGAGACACAATGAGTTGCACAGATTACTCTAACCCAGAACCAGCACAGGTTTTCTTGCTGACAAGGGTGACCAGGGCATTGAGGTCAGTCGGTACTGGTCTTTAAGAGGTGGGGGAATTTACCCCCATCTCTTTAATAATTAATTTAAATAATAATTTAATAATAACTCAAAGTGCTTCTGGCACTGAGTAATAGTGGTCTGAATATACTGAATTTGAAGAAAATACACTCCACCTGAAGTTTGTTGTTAAAAAAGATGCCTGAAGATGGGTATAGCTGGTAGGTTGTGATGGCGAGATGAAGCTTCATGAAGCAATGAGCTTTCCATCCAATTGGTTTGCACATGTGCCGAAGCTTCATGGTCCTTCATTTGCTCTACTGCGCCATCAAGTGTAAATGTAAAACCGGCGAAGTGCAAGGCTGCAGTAGATGTAAAGTATCTTTGCCCTGAAGATTCTTTGACGCACATATATATGACTGAATATAATGTTCTACTAAAAAATAAAGATTGATGTTATTACGTGTTATTGAGAAGAGAGTGCCTGGAAAAAAAATTGGGCTTTTTACGCCTTAAATGATAGTGTAGTTTAAGATTGGACAGAGAGAAGGGGAATGACATGCAGCAAATAGCAGCAGGTCTGTTTCGAACCCCAGGCCGCTGCGGCAAGCATTTGAATGTGGGTCGCCTGCTCTACGAGCTACGCCACCAGGGATGTGTAATGTACACGTTGGATGTACATTATCTTTTCAACAGATTTAGATTTGGTATCTTTACTTGCTCACAAGGAAGATGATGCTGGCGTGCATAACAATTGTTTCGCTGGTTGGCTGGCTCCATAATGATCCAATACAAACGCAATATCAACAACAATGCATACTACGACAACAACAACCCACAAATTTGCGGTTCGCTACCCCTTATATTTCGAATCACACGCCAAACCCGCGAATCCGTTCCTGAATCAGTCACGTGGTACGGCAGGTTCACGAGGACGTCATCACATACGTCATCAACACAAGCCTCGACACGCACTTCACAAAAATCTTCCGTGGTTACTCGACACACGCTTCGAAGCCTCGACACGAAAGGACACATCACTATTGGTAGGTATGAGCTGGAAAACACAACATAGCACCAAGTGTTACCAAGTTCAGGTTAAAATTTCAGATAAAAAGGGACAAAAACTTAACTTATTAGACAGGTTTTTTTAAGAATAACACCAGGCCAGTTCACAAGCTGTGCATTTGGAGATATTATAATATTTATTGATAAAAGGCCATAAATAACTATTGGCCTTTACTATAAATAACGATTATATACCCAACATTCCATGTCAGTAGTAATGACACAAAGTAAGTGAAGTATAAACAAAAAATATTGTAATATTTGTGTTTATTTTGCAATTAATAAATGCAATTATGAAAAAAATAACATTTGTAAAAATAAAACCATGGTTGTCACATGTCTAAAGCTCCAGCAGTTCATTGGCTACTCAATACGCGTGTCACCGGGAGACTGGGCTGCTGCTGGCTTTGTCTGTAAACAAAAGAAGAGGGCTGGCACTTCCTTATCAAGTTGACACTCATTGGCTCTTGATGGCTATAGATAACGCATGGAAGCTCCAATTGGCTCAAATGAAGTGTCAATCGAAATGTCGGAGTTCGGCATCCCGTTAGCAAATATCAAAATAGCGCTAATAGCTTCTTACATGCCGTTTTTATCGATTATAATCACGAAAATAAACACAATGAACAGCGTATATTCGTGTCATCTTTCCGGTGGCGGCGCAGCCAGGAGAGGAGTCCGCCGGAGGAGAGAAGTCGGCAGAGCCAGCACCTGGCAACTGCCTTTGTCAGACGGAGCCCCAGTCAGAGGCCGAAGAGACTTGAGCTCAGCCAAAACAACACTGGCGCTACAGTGTCTCACTATCGCCTCTAGAGGAACAACTGGTATTACAAGACAGGACGGAGTTCAGCTAGTCAGTTAGCATGCTAATTTCAGTAGATATCTCTGCAGCACAATATATAGACGTCTTTGAAATAATGTCTACACTGTTACCTCTTCACACGCTGTTGATAACGTGTTTTTGCCAATGACTTCATCTCACTCCTCGACTGTCTTAGTATCACACAACATGTTAACTTTCCTACCCATAATAAAGGCCACATATTGGACTTGGTCTGCTCCACTGGCATTACTTCTTGTAATGTCACCGATGCCGAGTTTCCTATCTCTGACCACAAAGTTGTGCTCTTTGAGGTTCACGCAAAGCTAAAGATGAACGGATCATCTCTTTCAGAAATATCAAACACATCGACCCCACAGATTTCACCACCCTGATCAACTCCTACCCCTACATACGGGCCAAAAAGTTAGAATTTGATTTCATCAGACCAGAGAATTTTGTTTCTTATGATCTGAGAGTCCTCTAGGTACCTTTTGGCAAACGCCAAGCGGGCTATCACATGTTTTTTATAGGGCTTTATATATGCTTTTAATAAGGAGTGGCTTCCGTCTGGCCACTCTACCATAAAGGCCTGATTGGTGGAGTGCTGCCTGGATGGTTGATCTTCTGAAAGGTTCTCCCATCTCCTCAAGGATACACTGGAGCTCTGTCAGAGTTACCTTCGTGTTCCTGCACACCTCCCTGGCCAAGGCCCGTCTTCCCCTATTGCTCGGTTTGGCCGGGCGGCCAGATCTAGGAAGAGTCTGGGTGATTCTAAACTTCTTCCATTTACGAATGATTCGTCATCATAATCATTCTGGTGGCCACTGTGGTCTTTGGGACCTATAAAGCTGCATAAATGTTTTCATACCCATCTCTAGATCTATGTCTTGACACAATCCTGTTTCTGAGGTCTGCAGATACTTCTTTTGATTCCATGGCTTGGATTTTTCTCTAACATGAACTGTCAACTGTGGGACCTTATATAGTCAGGTGTTGGCCATCCTCAATCATGTCCAATCAATTTAATTTAGCACAGGTGGACTCCAATTAAGTTGTAGAAACATTGCAAGCAGTATCAGTGAAAAAATAATGCATCTCAGCTCAGTTTTGGGTGCCATATCAAAAGGTGTGCATACCTGTGTACATATGATATTTTACAAATGTCTAAAAACCTGTTTTCACTTTGTCATTATGGGCTATTTTGTCTAGAATTTTGAGACTGAAAATGAACTCAATCTATTGTAGAAAAAGTCGATAACGTAATAAAAGATGGAGACGGTGAAAGGGGTGTGCAGACTTTCCGGCTTGACTGTATGAGAATTTGAGTGTAGGTTTAATGTGATGCAGGATCCATGTTGCATATGTACTCAGTGTACTTTTAGATGCATATGTTTGAACCTGTCATGAAACCTTAATCCTCATGCTTGTTGTTTTCACGGGACGGGTTTTCTTGTCTTTTGGCGGTGGCGGTTTGACATGTGACTGGCAAAGTCACAAAGGGGGGAAATGTTGTAGTACATTTCTTCCAGTGAATATTCTGCCTTGTAATATAATATAATATAATATAAAACAATATAATAAGGTAATCTTATATATTCTATTCAGAATATTAATTGTATCTATCTAATGTTAGAAGTAGACAGTGCGCCTGTAACGAGGATTGCAGTCGTCCCCCCATTTTCCCCAATGAGGACAGGGTATTTGATTTATAAAAAGCGAACATAGTGAGTGTACATTCAGTCTGGTCCCGGGGCCAGCTCTGGTTTTATCTCTGTTTTTTAAAGAATACAACTTTATTGCATCGGACTCTGATCGTCTCCAGTGAATTATTTTGAATCTGCTGAAACTCCAAAAGCTACTCAACTGTAGTTACCTCAAGCTAAGGTGTTGGTAAAGAGGTCCTGACTCTTATTTTGGCCCATACGTAGGCTTGTTTCCTCAGACACTACATCAATGCAACTGTGGCAGAGCAGTTGAACAACAAAAGAGCTAAAAAATGGAAGGAAACTTAAGGAGGCATTTATTTTTAAGTACATGCCAGGCTCTGCAGTGGGTGATTTTATTTTCTTCCCTTCTCCCCTTCTTACTCCTATTCCTACCCCACTACCTGGCATGTACTCAACACTCAAGATAACTCAAAATGAGTTTAAGCTAATCTCTAAACAGAGTTGAAAATAATTGTATTAAATGTTATTTCATTGAATAACCAAATTAAGAGGAAACATATTCTCCTTCAGTTGAAGAAAGCTAAAGGAGATATGCTCTTCTTTCAAGAAACCCATCTGAAGAAAAACAAACATAACAAGTTAGGTAAAATGACTAGGGGACTAATTTCCTCTCTCAGTTGCTCTCCCTAAGGTTTCTTCCATGTTTCTCCATTTAATTGTGGGGTTTCTTTTAGGGAGTTTTTCCCTTTTTCTGAATCACAGCATTTATTGCCTGCAGGCCCTTCACAAATCTTCATTCTGAAAGCTGTCCTTTATTACTTATATTCTTTACTGGAAAAATCGGGGTCCTGACAAGTTAATCATCACATGTTATAATGACTCCGGCCTTCAGGAGCGAATCAAAAACAGGTGTTATGCCTTCAAACACTTCTTGTTTAATAGGATATTGTTTCATGCATGGATGGAAATCTGATTTTGAGTCGATTATCAGAGGTTCAGCTCCCTTTATGAGGCTAACATCATATTTGTGAGAAGACTACAAACAGGGTCCTCAGATAAGTCATCCATGTTGAGAGCACCTGTCATGACAGGTATCAAATCAGTCATTTGTTTCACTACCGAAGTGGATGTTATGACGGATGTTTTATATAGACCACCCTTCCTGCTGTACATTGTATTGGGACCCCTTTTATGCGACCAAGAAATCGGTCAACCTCATCTGAGTCTGGAGCCAAGTTCCCATTTCCTTCCATCCCCAACCCCGCTGGTCATGCCAGAGACACATGTGGACATAATCCGTTGTAGAGCGGTATTTGTGTGGGGGAGGGAGATTCAGGCGCCACAGAAGCCTCCTCTGTCCAGAAAACATACGTTATACATATCGGCTCTACTTCTGCTGTGTCCTTGTACCACTTTTTCTCAAATGTGTAATTTCTACCTTCAGAAACATAAGCTGTACTATGCAATAACATTGTGTTCATATGATATTCAGCTTGTGGCTGTGTGTGTGCGTTGTCTGTTATGTTAGAAACTTTAAGGCCATCTGAAATGAGATATTATCACTATACCAAAATTACACATTAATCTCATTCCAGTTTTATTTCCCTGCTCTCTGGACTTAAAGCTGTCCTCAGCAGGCTCAGCATGGTCCAAGATGGTTTGCAGGGAAGCAGTCTTCTATGTAACAGTTATTTTTTTTATCATTGTGAAAAGCTCACCATGCATTTGACTCAGGAAATCCTCTTTAAGATTTACTTCATAGGCGGTCAGTGGGTTACCGCCCATATTCCCTCTGGTCAGGCCACTGTGAAGGTCTAAGGTCATTGTGAGGCGCAAAAGAAAAGCGCCACAGGTCTTGTCAGAGCCTTGGGTCATGCTGGTGATCTGAGTCATGTTCATTCGGACTTGAAAAGCCTGTCTGCATGTCAATTGCTCCTCGGTAAGCGACATTATCTGGATGTGAGTAATCCACATTTGTTAATTGGATACGCAAGCTGGCTGGTGTGAATTGGTGTGGTATTTTGTGGTATTGATGATTCAGTAGCTTTAGCATCAGTCTTCTTATCTCGAGGAAGGTGGGCCTATATTCTTCAGTAAACTGATGGAATGATGTGATGAAGCAATTTATGTTGTCATTTGGAGGAGTGACGTGTGCCATGGCCTCCTCCACATCTCTCTCTGACCATGGTCGGAACACCAGAATCAATCCCGTCGGGCC
This sequence comes from Cottoperca gobio, assembly GCF_900634415.1. NCBI lineage: Eukaryota > Metazoa > Chordata > Actinopteri > Perciformes > Bovichtidae > Cottoperca > Cottoperca gobio. Next base: position 17,811,117 of record NC_041378.1, on the reverse strand, counting down.
TGGAACCTCCATCACGGGACACTGAAAAGAGGCCCCTTTGGAGTAAAACATCCTGGCTCTGGTGGTACGAGAATTGACCACAGGTTTCCTTCTGGGCTTGACTCCATCTTCTTTGTTCTCATCGTCAGAAGGAAGAGGCACTGCAGTAGACTGGAGTCCAGATCAAGGTCCAGTCTGAATGAATTTCTTGGTTTTCCCTCGGTCAAAGCAGGATACAGAGAATTAGTGTTTTTTTCATTATGCGATCTCTGTCACAATCTTGTAAATACTTCCTGTTTTATTTTGAAATGTTCACTTTCCGTTGTGTCATGTCTTGTTTACTTCCTGTCCTTGTGTTTTTCCCTATCTCTATAGCTGCTTCTCACGCCCCTACCTTTTGCCGCTCCCATCGCCTAGCAACACTCAGATGTTATCAAGCGCAGTTGACGGCTTACTTTAACATTTTTTTCCAGAGAAACCAGATCTAAATCTGTTGAAAGAATAATGCACATCCCACATAAAAAATGTATAGCCCCGGTGGTGCAGCTCGTAGAGCAGGCGTTCCCTCAATTAAAGGTTTGCCGCAGCAGCCTGGGGTTCGAATCTGACCAGTGTCCATCTGTTGCGTTTCATTTTCCTTATCTCTATCCAATATTAAACTGTACTATCATTTAAAGCCTAATAAGCCCACATTTTCCCCCCAGCACTCTCTTCTCAATAACACATACACACAATTATCAATCTTTATTTTTAAATAGAACATGATATTCAGTCTTAGATGTGTGCGTCAAAGAATTTTAAAGGCAAAGATACTTTAAATCCACTGTAGCCTTGCACTTCGCCAGTAGAGGTCACTGTACCTGAAGCTTCGAGTAATGAACCCATTTCCGAAACAATTGGCTGAAGTAGTTCAATACTTCACAAAAGCTTCATTTGCCCATCACTAGTAATCGGTCTACAAATGCGTCCACCGAAGGCTGCAGCGCCTGAATTGAGAAACAGCTTGTGATTGTTGCTGATTGTTGATTTGATCCTTCTGTGTCCATCCACCCTGCCCATTGTGTATTTGCATTTCTCCCCCAGCTGTGTCTCGTTCACCTGTTTAGTGTCTGTGTGATATATCCCTGTCTGTCCCAGTGTTTCTTGCATGTTTGTCATCCATCTGTCATCCATGTTATGTTGATGTGCCCTGGCGTTCTTCCTTGTCCTTCCTCGTGACATCCGGGTTTGTCTTTTCAGTTTACTTTTTACCTTTTGTATTTTGATAGCTTGATCCCTCGGTTGTTTTTGCTTTGTACCTTTTGTGTTTTCAGCTTTGTCTTAATAAAGCTGGCTTTTTGTTAATCATCCTCGTCTGCCGCTCTGCGTTTGGGTTCTCACACCTTACTTCACCGTGACAATTTCTTATTCTGCTTAGTCTCTTTAACTTTAGCATTGAGAGACTGTGTGGTTATATCCGTGTGATTTATTATCCTGCTTAGTTACTTTAGCTTGACACTATGCTCTCAGTCTCTTTCTCTCCCTTAATTCTGCTTCTTCTCTCCAGACACTATATGCCTTCCAATCTGAAATAAATGGTTTATTTTTCTGCTTTCAAAAAATCCCTTCACTTTTTGAAAAATATTTAAATTATGGAAAAATAAAAAGATTTTGCAAAAAGTATTCAATCTTTTAAAATAACTTCATTATTGAAAAATGACCTCAATTTTCTAAACAAACTTTACTGTCGTAAAATGACCTCAATTTACAAAAGTAAAAAAAGAGAACAAAATAAGGTTTTGTAAAACCGATAAAAGGCACAGGAAAAGGAGATGGTGCGTAAAGCAGATTATGACCTCGGGCTACAAACACACAGGCTAAAGATAGAGCCTGAAAAAGAAGTTACTGCAGGTCTCCCCTCTCCAAGTTCTACTCTAGTTTATGAATCGCCACTGAACGGCTCACTGCAGTGAGAGAACCATCTAAAAGTGACACAGCGGGTTGTGACCGTAAACCAGCATTTACTAGGACTCTAAACTGAGTCTAAAATCTTCTGTGACAATCACTTCCAACAAAGATTATACCTGAGATTCTAGGTCTTTATACCACAAAAGTATTGTGGTCATTTATCATTAGCATAACGTGCAGCTTAGGGTTATTTTGCACTACTGTTATTAATTCATATCATTATTACTGTCACAATGTGTACAATTATTTCTTGACTTTAGATTATAATTTCATATAATCACAATGTGTACAATTTGCTGATTTTGTCATTTTAAATTGTGTTTTTATTCTCATTTACTACACTACGTGGTGCTACACATTTCCCCCGGGGACAAAATAAAGTGTTTTTGGAATTAATTGACTTTGGATAGTTTGATTTCCCACAACTGTGTTTTGTTTTACTGTTGTGCAAAACATGCCTTGGCCTCATTCATATTTACTATTTGAAAGTTCAAAGATTCATTAGTTAAAGTGCACTGTACTGATTTTACACATGCATATCAGTTGACTAATAATGGAAAGTAAGAAATATCTTTAATTATTATTTAAAAAAAAAAAAGCCTGTCAAGGTATATTCTTAGATTGGGTTTGGATATTTTTAGCTACACTAGGGGCATGGCAATAAAGACATTAATGTTGTCCAGAAGATGAAGCCTGCTTCTGATACCCTTGCTTTTCATCCAGCATCCTCATGAAGATTATATTTGTGGTTGGGAGTGAAATATCTCAACAACTGGATTGCCAGTAAAATATCTTAACATCTATTTAATGGATTGGCACCAATTTAGATATCCATAGTTTTGTGGAAATCATGAATTTATCATCAAATTTAGTATTACTTGCTTATTTGTAGAAATATAAATGTATCACCAAGCTCAGTATCACTTGCTCAATCTTAGATGTACACTGCACTTTTATACTTTGATTTATGTACTACACACATTACTATATTGGTGTACTTTTATATCTTGATTCATGTAACATACGCATTACTACTGTATGCATGATGTTATATTCTTATACTTTTGATCATAATTATATGCATGCCCATGATTAAAAAGAGTACTTGCACAAAGAGATTTGAAATATGTGGCACACAGGGTGCAGGGAGCTAGCTTTGTTTTGACTATAACCAGATAAGGTATGCGTAAGAAAAGATGCCCATTCCGCTATCATAGCAGGTGTTTTTGTTGAACGGCAGTAAGCCCAAGGCATGAGAAGACCTTGAGAGTTCCTCGGACTGAGAAAATGTTATGGTAAAACTTTACGCACTCTGTCAGGCTCAGACGCAAATCAGAGATTTACTTTTCAGCATGTATAATGTAGTGTAAGTTCAAATATGTATACTTAATGTAGTGTAAGTTCCCAATAAATGTAAACGGGTACCAAATCAGGACACCAAAGATGAAACTGTGCCAAGAGGCATGATCATGCCTACCGCACCAACAAAGGCCACCATTGGATAGTGGCCTACAACAACAAAAGGATACTCATATTTTGCTACTGTGTATATACTGTATGTGAATGCTCATTCTGGGCCTTTTTGTGAAACTGCGAGATAGCTAACTGCATTTCTGTGGTCTGTGGAACAGCGAAGCCGATTATAATTTGATGTTTTGTTGCACTTTTGATTTGAATAAATAACTTGATATTTTAACCCAAAGATTCCTGGTTCATCTCTTTTACAGATTAAAAACACAAACAGTTTCCAGGAAATGTATCTTACTGACTTCGGTGATCCCCTGGCTTGTTCTCTAGTGCCACCATGAGGTTGACATGTATGTTTTTATTGACATATACAGGCAACGATTGGATCGATTACTTTTCTATTTATACAGTCATGGTGCCAATATGATGAGCTTTAAAAACTTTGATCCCCTGACCGTTCATCTAGCATGGAGCTTGAAAGACATACAAAACACTTACCTCAGCATCTAAGCACAAAATGGAAAAAGATGATCTTTTATATTTGACAGTGAGATTAGTCAGGAGGCAGAAGGAGGCCGGATCAGCGTTCAGCTCATAGATGTGTGTATACAACACAGTGACGGGCATTGCAGGCAAACTGTTTAAACAAGATGCAAAAAAGTCATCCTCTGGTTTAAATCACAAATGCAGGTACAGTGCGCTGTGTACAACTACACACACCAGCATACACACAGCCTCAGTCCCATACACTTGCACACACAGCAGATGGCACAATCAGCCTGCTTGTCACTTGTGCCTTTTTAAAGGCTAGATATCTTTAGTGCCAATGTGGTGAATTTACTAATTTTAGAGGAATGATTCACACTCTAATGAGGTGTTTGGTGGACACATTTGTTACATAAGATGAAGAAGCATCTTCAATGTGACTCCTTTTTGTGTTTTTGATGAAGGGATCTGAGCTAACAGCTGTTTGAGCAAGAAGCAAGCAAATGGCAACTCCCTAACCTTATCATATGATGGAAAGCAGGGAGCAATAATGTGATTCTTTACCAATCTCTGTTGCAAAATTTTCCCTTAAATGTTCTCCTTTTTCACAAAGGTTAAAGCTGGAGCTAAAAGACCATCAGCGTCTTACTTAAGGGCACATCAACAAAGTGTTTCATCCAGTGCCTCTGCTAGAAATATGCCACACTGCTTTGTTTCTACCAGTACTAAGACTGACACTTCTTGTGTATAGATACTAATCGTTATTGACCAAACCCTCTCTTTTGACAAATACACTAAACAGCTCACTCAAGCAGCTCAAGACTGCCTTCCATCTTAAAAACATCGCCCGTCTCCGTCCAGCCCTCTGCTCCATAGCTGCAGAAACCCTCATCCACGCCTTCATCACCTCCCGTCTGGTCTCCTGTAACAGCCTCCTCTATGGATCACCCTCAAAAATCATCAATAAACTCCAATACATCTGTTGACCCATTGTGGGCCTGTCCAGGGAGCAGCCTGGGGTGGGCCAATCAGATTGCACCATATTATCCTAAACTATGATTGGCCAACTGCTCGATGAGTAAACCAGAATTTAATTTATAGGTGCAATTCTGTGCAGAAGCAGAAATCTTCTAGATTAGTGCTAATCCTGCCAAAACCTAGAATAAGAATAAGATTTTGGTTTGATTTGGAGTCGAAGTATGAACGCTTTAAATTACACTCATATGGTTCCACTGTGTTGAGCTATAAACTAAAAATGGAAACACAGAAATGTAAAAAACTGTAAGATACTGTAATGTTAGTAATTCAAGATATGAGTACTGGAGAAAGAAATGGCAAATGAATGCTTTACGGATGTGTGAGTGTGTCCATATGCACTCATTTCATACCACTCCTGCATAACTCAATGCCCCATTTTGTAATCAAAATATCCTACCTATACACTAACTTCTTATGAGACAAATTATCCTGGAATTCCTTATACTGCATCCTGGAACCTCTGTAAGGACACCAGAATGGTCCTGGGACCTTATCTTAGAACCTCTGTACAAAACCCCCTGGAAACACTATGAGAAGTAATGCACCCCATCTGTCAGTGGGTGATGCTAGAGAGCCAATACAGTGCTTCACATTACCATGCTGATGATGCGTGTTCATTATGCTATAGCGTTGCCCCTGCAGGCTCAGTGTTCCCATAGTTAATATGCTAGGAGACAGAGCGCGGGGATCTAACGTGTCTAGAGGGAACAATCAAAGTCTTTCTTTAAATAGACAATTGTTGATTTGACTCAACCGCTTCAGCTGGTGCATGGATAATAGGAGCATGGGCTGGCCATGCTAGCCTGAGCATCATTACAGTCAACATCTGTCTGATAGAAACCTGCCCAGAAGGTCTGTTGTTAGCACCCAAAGCATCTCATCCCAGAAGCTCTTTTAACAGCAGGCTCCTAAACCTTGAAGGCTTTCAGTCGTAGCTGCAGTTGTAAGATATAATACTGCTGCATGTATTAGGAGTAAAGCAATGATACTCATGTTCTTATACTTTACAACTAACAGTTGAGTTTATTTAGTTTGCACTGTAAAAAAAAAAACATTTCAGATTTTCTGGAAAAAAATATTGTTATTATTAATAATTGATACAATTACTATATGATGTAGTGACAAAGCCCAAGACCAAATATCACCCAATTCTGCTGTTCCAATCCTCTCTACATAGTTGAAGCCTCTTTTAGGTCAGTGTTTTCATTCATTAACGTTGTGTTTAACATTCCAGTGTAAAATTATAAAATCTATTTGATGAGATCATTTAATCTGTCACCTATTAAATTCTAGATTTAACATTAAGTAAAAAATTTTAAAAAGCACTATTTTTTGTTCAATTGGTGGCCGTGGAAACAAGCTGTAAACATGTGCAAGTTAATAGGGCAAATTTGTTGACAAACAGTTGCCTATTTACACATTCAGCTAATTAGCAACATTAGCATTCGATTTTTACATCATGCATCATTTTCCACACCATGGATACATACAGTAGGAGGTTATACACGTGAACCAGGTGTGCTCTCACTCAGCACTGTGCCCTCACTTTCTCTTCTCTACGACAACCGGTTGATACACACACCACTGCTGTATATGATTATAATATAATAATAATATATTATATAATATAATATAATAATTAGCAGGTTGTCATGTTACAGCCTTCAATGTTTACCATTAATTACCTAGACAGTCTAGGTAGGCCCGCCACAGTTTTAATAATTAGAAAATATTTTTCCACTTCAATCAGTGAAGGCCACTGTTGTGGGAGGATCCCTACTCTCCGTGAACGGCTCTAGGTCGGCTTGGTAAGGCCCAGGGTGAAGGTCCCGTCTCTGGCCTTCTTATATTGATATTTTAATAGAAAACTAAACTTTTTTTCCCTCAATGTTGTTTACATTTTTCCCTGTGGTATCAATCTATAACACTAGTGAGCCACATGTTTTCAGTTGAATCACTATCACTGTTTATATATAAATGAATGCCAAAAAACTCATTGTGAAAGTATACACCAGAGTTGTTGAAATCCAGTGACAACATATTGCTCAATTACACCGATCTGGTTTCACTGTTACAGATGATACTCTTAAATCACAACAAATTACTTTGTGTGACTCCTTAACTTTTAATGAAGTTAAATAAACTAGAGTAAAATATATAACATTACCTGTTGACATCCGGAAACACAGACAAGTCAACACATCCAAGAAATCCTTATAACATGTCATTTCAAAGTTGTGCTTTGTAAAAAATGTATCGAATGAACTGAGTGAATTGTGTTAAGTCTGTAATTTACATTTCAAATGAAAAACATACTGCATCCACCCCTTTCAAAAGATAATGTATGGTTTCAAACAACTCATAAACTGAAACTAACTAATTTGGTGAACATGATTTATCATATTTCGGTAATACTTTTAGCTTCGACCATGTAAAGTGAATACAGTTGATTCCCAGATAAAGCTCTTCTGCCTCTCAGTTTAAATTTTTTATAACTGCTGATTTATTTATCCTCTGCTCAGATAATGAGCAGAGTACTGATGTCCTCGATAACTGATAACACTGATAACACTGTCGGTTATTCTTCAGCAATAAAATTGGGTGGATGAGAAATGAGTTGCTTCGCTGCCCAAAGCCAGGTAAGGCCTGCCTATGACGCTTGACTCCACCTTCGGCCACGGTAAGTCCTGCATGGCCTGTAGGCAATCGCTGGGCACCTGGAAACTGGCCCCTACATAGTCCCCCCCAAGGTGCGAACTAAGACCGCAAGTGACAATAAGAAACTAAACTGGCTTTGTCAAGCTCAAGGTGTCCAGCGTTTAGTGCGATAGTTGAACAACTACTATTATCCGAATTGGATGGTCTCATAGTCACTCCTGCCATCTTAATGCAATTCTTAACTTTGAAGCAGTTCCAGAGTACATATTTATGACATTGCAGGTTCTTAAAGAAGAATGTCATTTATGTTACTACCTGGCTTGTCAAAAACCTTAACCCTTGCTTCTGAAGTTAGAAATCTGCTCCCCTTTGATGTTGCTAAGGTCTTTCCAGTGCACCAGCACGCAATTACTTACTGTCACCATTTGCAGTCTATTGATTCTGTGTAAACTCAAGTCTTTTCATCAATGGAGGCATTTATCAGCCAGACATCATCAGCTCTCTCTCTCTCTCTCTCTCTCTCTCTCTCTCTCTCTCTCTCTCTCTCTCTCTCTCTCTCTCTCTCTCTCTCTCTCTCTCTCTCTCTCTCTCTAATTCTTTTAATTTAGTTTCTCCCTCTATCTGTCGCTCTCCTCATTCTGCTCTTCCCCTCTTCTCTTTTATGAATGTAGCTTTTTTCTTTTTTTCTTTTATATTGCCAGAATTATGTCATTCTTTAGTATTTAAAGGATAATGCTGATGTTATTCTATATTTTCCTTATTGTCATTAAATCCCATGAAAATGCCTAAACCAACAATGTCAGTGTTTGTTATCTTTTTTTCAGCACAAACTCACCTATATAACCTGATAGTTGTTCTTTAATTTTGACATACTATATGAACGTATTGGACCCAAAACCGCACAAAAAAAGTAAAAACAGATTTTGAAAACTATATTATTTTTACTATGGGTAACACAAACATGCACAATGAAGCATTTTGAAAGCTGGAAATGTATACATGAGATGTCACGATGATAATGTAAAAGTTTGATTGAAGTAGCATGAACCTATATACACATTTTCTGAACAAATAACAGGTGTATCCATAGGCGTTTTCCCCTCATTCCTCAAAGTTCTTTTGTTTTCGCTCCCATTTTTCATGAATTGAAATGCAAGATCTAAGACTTATTTCTCTCAAATATTGTTCACAAATGTGTTTAAATTTGTGTTAATGAGCACTTCTCCTTTGCTGAGATAATCCATCCACCTCACAGGTGTGGCACATCAAGATGCTGATGAGACAGCAGAATATACTGAATTTGAAGAAAATACACTCCACCTGAAGTTTGTTGTTGAAAAAGATGGGTTGGATTATGAGTGTGCTTGCTTGTGTGAGATGCCTACTTAACTTGCTGTTGTGATTTTGATCTCAAAACAGTTTTGTGTTAGCAAAGTTACCTTGAAATATTTTCCCTGAAATTATCATTTTGAAAGCTGATTTGAACCAGCTGTAAAAGAAAGCATAAATAAATGGATTCAGCATTGAATTTGACAGTGTAAGCCAGTTGAGTGTTTCAATTACTGAAACTGGTGGGGGATTATAAATTAAAGGCTGAAAGATAATATAAAGAAAATAAGGAGTCAAACATAAAAGAAAAACTCCCATAACTATAGCCAGAGTTTTAGTCGCTTTTCTCTCCATCCTACTGGCAGTTGCTCCAGACTTTGTGCTCTGACAAATTGTGTTCTGGATGTTATTTACCTGTTTCTTAGCAACAAGAAAAATCTTCAGGTAGATACAGAGCATTATGATGGCTGGGAGGTAAAATGAGAGAACAGGTCCCATAGTATTTGCCATTACAACATCAACTGAGCACATTACTTCACATGCTCCTTGGCTGAATCCCGCAATTATGATGCCAATTCCAATTAAAGCAGAAACCCCCCAGCTCACCACGATCATGACCACAGTAACATGAACATTCATTTTAGTTCTATATGTCAGAGGCTGACAAACAGCATAATATCTGTCCATGGAAATACAACATAAGTTCAGAATAGAAGATGTGCACAGTAATACATCAAAGCTGTCCCGTATTTTACATAATAAATCTTCATGATACAGACAAGAGCTCACAGTGAATGTCATGCTGAAAGGAAAAACTAAAACTCCTACGAGGAGGTCAGCTACAGCCAGAGAGAAAATAAGGTAGTTTGTAGGGGTGTGGAGCTGTTTGAAGTAAATGATGGAGATTATTACAAGGAGGTTTCCACATATTGTGGTGACAGATAATAAACCAAGGAAAATATATACTAATACACATGGAATGGAAGGGTTGCTTGTAAAGACATAACTTGTATTATCATAGCAGGGATGTATTTCATTAACAGTGAAAGTTCCTTTGACGGTCACTTCTGATTCCATGCTTTTCAATTTCTGCAATGATAATGTACTTATTTAACAAACATTTAAAATATATTTAGGTCAGCATGTATGTACAGCAACACAAAACTAAATAAAACAAGATATGATGATCTCCAGTTTGTTTGAGCTTTCAATTTTTACCTTACCTATTAACACCTGAATATAATCCCTGCAAAGACGGTGTTACAAGTTCTTAGTCACTGTGCCACTGCACAGAGGTATTGTACTTTGTTCAGCATTTATAAACCCCTATCTCACTGTCTAAATGAATACAAAATGTGGTTATCCAATCAAAAATCACATCCTGTTTGCATGTGATACAAAGATACACAAAGACAATTAATGTTACACTAAGTGTGTGTGTGTGTGTGTGTGTGTGTGTGTGTGTGTGTGTGTGTGTGTGTGTGTGTGTGTGTGTGTGTGTGTCCTGTCTTTTGTTAGTTAATCAGTCTAATCAGGATGCGTCTGTCTTGAATTAACATGAAATGGCAGTTGGCCCTGGTTTGATTTGACCGGCACTCCTATGTTAGCATCAAATGGCAGTTGGCTTGTTTAACATAGGAAACTTATATAATTAAAACAGTAGACATTTAAATTGTTATTACAGTGTGCGTGTGCGTGTTTGTGTGCGTGTGTGTGTTTGTGTGCGTGTGTGTGCTTGTGTGTGTGTGTGGGTGTGTGTGTGAATGTGTGTATGTGTTCCCCATGCAAGTGTTTTAAAGATCTCTACATTTTTTTAATTAAATGAAGACAAGATACAGTATATTGTATACACTTGAAATACAAAGCACATATCTACGGAAGATCTTCTTTGCAATAAAAATTCAACCATCAGCAGCCATAACCCCATTAATATATTTCTAAACCCTGCAATACGGACTATGCATATACTGTCTGATTCTGAATAAGACATTCTGCAAATAAAACACATTATAAAATGTCATTTAAATACAATTAATATTGTATATATATATATATATATATATATATATAAATACATACACATACACATATACAGTATTTGCATACATATTAATATATGCAAATATATATATATATGTTTGTAGATATATATATGTAAATTAAATATTGCCAAAAAAGTCTAATATTGGGACACACTGAAAACGACTTCATGAAAAAAAGGGAAAGGAAAGGAAGGACCGAAAAGAGAGCTGAGCCAGAAGGCAAAGCTCTCAATCTACCGGTCGATCTTCGTTGATACCCTCACCTATGGTCATGAAGGCTGGATCATGACCGGAAGAACGAGATCACGGGTACAAGCGGCCGAAATGGGTTTTCTCAGACGGTTGGCTGGCGTATCCCTTAGAGATAGGGTGAGAAACTCAGCCATCCGTGAGAGACTGGGAGTACAGTCGCTGCTCCTTTACGTTGAAATGAGCCAGTTGAGGTGGTTCGGGCATCTAGTAAGGATACCACCTGGGCTCCTCCCTAGGGAGGTGTTACAGGCACGTTCAGCTGGGAGGAGACCCCGGGGAAGACCCAGGACTCGGTGGAGAGATTATATCTCCTCACTGGCCTGGGAATGCTCAGGATCCCCCAGTCGGAGCTAGAGGATGTGGCTCGGAGAAGGGAAGATTGGGGTTCCTTACTGGAGCTGCTGCCCACAACACACTGGCTCACCTGTCTACAATCATCTCATCCCAGCACAGTATATCTACTCCGGTCTTCCAACCACTCATCGCCAGATTGTTGTTTCAACTACCCCGGCAGTATAGATCTAGGTCGCTCAGCATACAATGTCTGAGTATCCCTCTTGTTCCCGTGTTAACCTGTCTCTCTTGTGTTGCCAGGATAGCTCCTCACATCGCTTCTCAGCTCACCTTCCTGTGTACATTTTAGGGTTACTCAAATGTTGTGCTTTAGCCTGGGCTTTGGTCGTATTGGAGAGCCAGTCTGCCCAGACTTCTTAGCTGAGATGAGGAAGGTGTGTGATCACTGTCAGCAGTCGGTAGGCTACACAACGCCTCCTTGTATTATGACAGGGACCCCGGTGATCAGGGAAACCGTCCGACTGAAGAAGGAGTCCTTCCGGATTATGTTATCCGGGAGGACTCCGGAAACAGTTGCAGTGTACCAAAGGACCAGAAGGGCGGGAGCCTCTGCCATGTCAGAGGCACAGCAGCGGGTGTGGGAGAAGTTCGGAGAAGCTATGGAAAAGGACTTTCGGTCGGCACCAAGGTGCTTCTGGAATACTATCCGGCACCTCAGGAGGGGGAAGCGAGGAACCATCCAAGCTGTGTACAGCAAGGTTGGACCCTTCCTATTATGACAGGGCCCCCGTAGCGTAGTGTTAGAAAAATATTTTTAATCTCTTAAGGGGTGGGGGACTTTACTCGAAAATACCTACAAACGACATACACAAAGTAAATTAAAAGCTGCTCTTCAACCATTTGCACCAGATGCATGATTTTGGTCTCATTCAAAAGATAACCCTCTTATTGTTCTTACGAAATAGTGAATAATGACTCCAAGTTTGTCTGGCACTGAGTAACAGTGGTCAAAAATACACTCTACCCGAATTTCTTTCTTGAAAAAGATGCCTGAAGATGGGCATAGCTCAGGGGTGGGCAATTCATTTTTACAACGGGCCACATGAAAAACCCGAGCTGTGTTGGAGTGCTGACTTTACAATAAATTGAACTTAATTCTGCTCAATATTAATTTTCTCCCATTGTAAAAAGCAGTACATTATATATTTTGATTAGCTGCTACTGGTAATCAAAAGAATAAGGATATTCTCTTCCAATAAATATATGAAATTGTGGAGTGGGTCAAATAGGAAAATACTCCTAGAGAAGTAATACACAGTAAAAACAATCATTACATCAGTGTTTTATTTTTAACATGTTAATCTTCACAAACCAATACTGAAAAGGTGTTTTACAGTATTTAAATATAAGCAATGAATCAACTTTATACAAAAAGCAATAAGTGCTTTTGATGTTTTTCAGTTCACTTTACTTGTTCAGTGAGAAAAATCCAGTCTGTCTTGGGCTTGAACAAGTGCACTGAAATCTGGTTGAATGTCTGAGGTGGATATGTGTAGGACAGCTGATCATCAGTGATAGAGGATCTGTATCTGGATTTGTTGAACTTCATCACTGAGAATGTCTGTTCACATGTGTAGGTAGATCCAAAGAGGACCAGAATCTTCTGAGCATGTCTCCTCATGTGTGGAAAGTTCTCCTCTTTCAGGGAAGAGTACAACTCAGGCAGTGAGACTGACCTAAAGTGCTCTGACAGAAGTGTGTCAGACTGCAGGTCACTTAGTTCAAGCTGAACATCACTGGGTGCATCATCCACATTGCATGTAAATGGGGGAAAGATCATGTGCATTTCATTTTCAACTGTTTTAAAGTCTTAAAATTGCCTCCAAAACTCACCATTTATGCTTATGATGATTTATGATGGTGTGGCTTCCTTTAGTGTTGGCAAGTGGGTGAGAATGTTGTCCTTTATTTGGCTTGAGAGAAGCTGTAACTTTCTCATGAAAGCCTTCACTGTACTGTACATTTCATGCACAAAAAGGCCCTTGCATTGCAGTTTGACATTTAGTTTATTCATTAGTGAAGTCACATCTACTGCAAAACTAAGGTCTGCCATCCAGTCTGTATCTGAAAGCTGTGGAACGCCTTTTCCTTTCTTCACACAGATTTTTCCCTGTCAGATTTGGACAACCATCCGTTGTCACGCCTGCCAGCTTGTCCCATTTCAGTCCCAACTTGTCCACACATGCATTTACCTCTGTGAACAAATAACTCCCTGTTGTTGTCCCTTTCATTGACTGCATGGCTGCATGGCTTCTCAAATGTGATTTTGTGGGATAAGACATAACTTGTCTTGACAGCTACATCTCCGGATGTGCAATGTTTTGTAAAAAGTCCTTGTTGGTTTTGCAGTTTAGCTACCAAAGCACCCGACTCCTTTTCCCGCTCTTCATCAGACAAGTTCTTGAACGGCGACTCAAATTGTAATCCTTGAACACAGCGACCTGCGCACCACAAACTAAACACACGGCACACGGTCTTCTTGAAAACGCGGCATTCTGTATCAATCTTTCTTATTTTGGCATGAGCGGACATTTTGAGGGCTAGCCGGCCAGCATTACTTGTAGCTGTTCACGCGTGCGGCGCGCATATGTAAATAAAGAAAAACAGCACCCTTTTCAAAATAATAGCAACTGAGTTAGAAAATTATTTACACCATGCACGCAATACAATGGTGTTGCTTTTATTTTGAAAAGGGTGTCATTAAAAAATATATATATACTTTTTCATATATGTTATAATTTACGATTGTCCTCACGCGGGCCGGACAGGGCCGGCCAAAGGGCTTGGACTGTCCCAGTTCACCTCCTGCCCTGCCATGGTACCCTTGAGCAAGGCACCGGACATCACCCTTCCCCCCTCAATCCCATTGCTCCCCGGGCGCTGTACATTAGCTGCCCACTGCTCCTAGTACTAGACTCCTGGTACTAGGATGGGTTAAAAACAGAGAACAAATTTCACTGTGTGTGCTGTGTGCTCTGCATGTGTGACCATTAAAAAAGAGGGTATCACCCCTCCGATTCTAATTCTAAGGTAAGAGCTGGAAAACACAATAGGAACATAGCATCAAAAATGACAAAGTTCAGGTTCAAATTTCAGAACAAAGGCACAACAACTAGACAAGTTTTTCTCAGAGTAACACCATGCGTTCACAAACCGTGCATTTGGAGATATTATAATATGTATTTATAAAAAGGCCATAAATAACTATCTTAAATAACTGTTATATACCCAATATTCCCTGTCAGTAGTAATGACACAGAGTAAGTGAAGTATAAACATATTTTTTGTAATATTTCTGTGTTTTTCTTGTATTCTGATTGTTATATATACAATTATGAAAAATAAAATAATATTTGTTAAAACAAAACATTGATAACATATGTCTAAATCTTCAGCGTTTCATTGGCTACTCGATACGCCAGTCAGCGGGAGACTTGGCTACTGCTGACTCCGTCTGTAAACAAAAGAAGAGGACTGGCACTTCCTTATGAAGTTGACACTCATTGGCTATTAATGGCTGTAGATAACGCATGGAAGCTCCGATTGGCTCAAATGAAGTGTCAATCAAAATGTCAGAGTTCGCATCCGTCTTAAAAGCAAAATTGTACACATCGATCAGCTGATATCAAAGATTGCAACAGCTGTTCATGGGCTTTTGTCGATGTAACGATGTTCATGATGGCTATCTTTTTACTGGAAACAATCTATTGGACCTCTGCAATGACACAGGATCTTTCTTTTTGGATTATTACTGATTACAGGACTATAATGAGACTTCATAGGTGAGTTGGCTCAAAGTTATGGTTTTGATTGTGAGTTTGCTTGCTAGTTTGGGATGCCTACTGTACTTGCTGTTGTGATTGTGATCTCAAAACCGTTTATCCTCACTAAATAGACGAGACTCTAATCTTTCGAACTAAATGTGGCATTGCGTAACAACTCCATCATGGCGGACTGTAAACAACACAGGGCAAGATACCTCTTCTCTGGAAATGCAAAACGGCATGCTGTCCACCCGTTATTTGGTTAAATAAACCCACAAAGTCAGGATCAAAATCAAATATGAGTTTAATTCTATATTCTTGCAAGAAGGAGCAGAGTTATCT
The DNA here is from genome assembly GCF_900634415.1 of Cottoperca gobio. Taxonomy (NCBI): domain Eukaryota; kingdom Metazoa; phylum Chordata; class Actinopteri; order Perciformes; family Bovichtidae; genus Cottoperca; species Cottoperca gobio. The sequence goes on along the minus strand of NC_041378.1, from coordinate 17,795,459 downwards.
TACATACAAAGATGTTCAAACTAACACGTAGCTTGTAGGACTGCCGTGCTGCTCAGAGGAGTGAATGCCTCCTCCTGTGGTATTTATACACAGTTCAAAGCAAGGAACTAGTTTGGGTCAGTTCCTCCTTTGTTTACACAAATGGTTGTTTACAGGAGAGACAGATGGTTTTCATACTAGAACTCTTATCTGGAGTTCAGCAGCAGTTTACCCCTGTGTCCTCCTGCTGTGGTTGAGCCCTCAGTATTTTCCCATCATAACTCTCCTGTTTATATTAAGTATAATAATTAATAGTAAGTAAAAAAAACACCAATACAAGTAAATGAAAATTAAAATAAAAAAGTTCTTGAAACAAAAGCCGTCTTTATTCAGCTTGCATTGCCCAGCTCCTTCATCACAATGTCACTTCTTAAGGATTTTCAACATGGGAATCATTTTGCTTTTACAGTTCAGTGTCCTTGGTTTCCTCTTTGAATAGGTCTCCCAAACAGTCCTGGTATGGGCTGCATCGTCTTCTTCCTTATCCTTAGGTGACGTCGGGTCTCCATTTACCATATCGTCATACACTTCATCAATCTGTGGGGAGAGGGGCTGATACTTGTGTAAGATTTGTTTTGTTATTTTGAATTCAATCAATCTTGTCATAAGGATCATAATACATGGTATTCAACAACATCAACATACAGTAAGTAAGTATTGATATAGCTATTAATGTTGAAGATACCCCTGTGTCCTCTGCTGTGGTTGAGCACTCAGTATTTTCCCATCGTGTAGTCAAATTTTCTGTAGAGTTTCGTACTCTAGCAGCTGAAGCTGGGTGGAATGACGTTGCGCTCTAGGGTTTTCCTTAAAGGACTAGAGCAGGGGTGTCCAAACTTTTTTCACTTAGGGCCACATACAGAAAAATATCGAAGGGCTGGGCCACTCATACATAACTTTGAGCCCACTTACCTATAAAGCCTCATAAATATCCTCTTTCAGCAATATTTTGAAAAAGCATGCGTTCATGTGCGCATTAGGCTCTTGTTCCATGTTGAGATGACCAGTAAGATCTACTAAAAATGCCAGGTCTGCCAAATATGGAGGGTCACTCAGCTCATGGAGAGGTCGGCCCTTCTCTTTCAAAAACAGATCGATTTCTGATCTCAGGGAATAAAACCGCTGCAGCACAGAGCCGCGACTCAGCCAGCGCACATCAGAACTGTGGAGTGCGCCCCCTGTATTCAGCATCGACATCAGACAGGAAAGCTTGAAATTCTCTGTGGTAAAATCCTCGTGCTCGAATTATGTTGTGCCCTTTAGACTCCTAAGACCAAGCAACTCTTCCGTAACGCAAAAGTTATCGTCAACTCCCCGCAAAAAAAGTGAACAGCTGTGCGGTGTCTGTCGCATCTGTGCTCTCTACATGCAATCGAGTACAAATCTAAAGCACAAGCTTTATCTCACATTTGATGTTTTAAGTTAGCTGACAAATCAAAACTGTGTTTCCGTGTTAGAACTAAGAAGTACAAAACATTCAAGCACAAGTTTCTATCTGGGCCATATTCCATTATACTTTTGGAATTTGCTGCGGGCCAATTAAAAATGAACCACGGTCCGCGGTGGGACCGTGGTTCAGGATCCCCTTCATCTCATTGGCCCATATGAGGTGGAGAGTGTCATTAACCCGTCCGCAGTTACTCAAATGACCATCCTCTCTGAGAATTCACCCCATCTTTCATGTGTCTGTCACAGTTGAAGTCAGTTTCTTCCAGCCTATTGTGCCCTCCTACCATCACCACTTCACCAACCCAGATTATTGACAACGCAGCATTCATGGTCCAAAGGTTGCTGGACATCCGCCGCCGGGGCCGTGGGTACCAGTACCTGTTGAATTGGGTGTGTTAAGGGCCAGAGGAGAGGAGTTGGTTGTCCCGCCAAAATATGTACTACTAAATGTACTAACATGTTGCCTCACACTACCTCATTTGCTTGGAGGACCCATTACCACTTATTCTCGCACCTTTGTGCCTTGATCTCTCCTAAAGGGAGGGGAAAATTGCATTTTAAGTTCAACAAATACTACTAGGTTTCCTGCACTGGTCTTTGTCCTGCCATGAAAAATAGGTCTATGTGCTTTTAAAGGCCCTGTGTGTATGGGTCAAAATGTGGAAATTGGTTATCCTTTCTGTGGGACGACTGTGGCTTAGGAGGTAGAGTTATTCACCCATCAGAGGGTTGTTTGTTCAATACATGTCGAAGTGTGCTTAGGCAAGATAGACCAAGGAGAATGTTGGCCCAATGGCATGGCATGACTGTGTTGCAGAGTGTATAGCTGTTGACAATAAATGACATGAATGAATGAGATAAATGACAAAGTGACTAGTGTCTTATTGTTACCTGTACCGCTAACTCGGTGACAGGATATAGCATGTCTGTCGGGTTTCACATTAAAAGCATCCTGCCGGTTTTTCCTATTTGGACATAAATAACAGGAAATTGCATTTGTCAACATAAGCAGTAACGTAACACTGTGTTAATAGTTATGTAATTCCTTTGTAATAAGTGTTTTGTAAAGGGAGATAAATGTAACTGCATACATTTGATTGAGCTATTTTCTCTCTTTACAATGATAGGAGTTTAAGAGACAGGTTATATCTGTATCAGTCCTGATTATTCTTTATATTAGTTTTGCTAATATTATGCATGTTGCTGCATAGGGGTGAGATTCATGTATACATATGTTATCCTTCAATGAGATGTATTTTTGTTATTATTTCTCTTTATAGAAAAAACACACAATCTGTACCACTGCAAAGACAGGAAGTAAACAGAACATCAACCATCTCTCAGTGCTTTATTTCATGCTCTGGATATTTGGCCTTAAGTGGTGTTCTGGCCGACACACCGGTGTGAACCTAGTGATGAATACAGAACTAGCGCCCAGACTGAGCAGATCCCCACTACAAAGTGAAAGCCCTACTCGAATCCAACAGTGGACATTGATATGTCGACTCTCAACCCAAACAGAGAGCCAGGAGGAAGGAGGGAGGATAAACATTGGGGCAGCATCTGTGAAGGAACTCTGTCACAAGATTGGTGAACTCAAAAGCATGACTCCGAGATGGATGTAAAGTAACAACTTAAAATACTTTACTGAAAACAAAGTACTAAACAATAGCGCTCACAGGGAGGATTTACAAACAAAGTATCAAATAAACGATCACTCACAAGGAGGAGAACAAAGAATTAAACAAAGTACAAAACAAAAGATCACTCTATAAGAGGATATCAAAATCTAAATACAAACAAAACTCTCACAATTATTACAGGTCATTTTACAGGACATTTAGCAGACAATGAGGCACATGGAATAAACTAAACTTGACAAAACCTGACCTGATCACTCGACGAGCCTCACAACATATGAACAAGTACTATCTGGCACAAGACAAGGTGGGGGGGTGGGGGACTGGACTATTTAAACATGAGTTGAGAGGGCACAGGTGCGGGGCAGACAATCACACCAAGGAAGGAAGTAAAGGGATCTGGAAAGAGGGACAAGAGGCAAGTATAAAATAAAACAGGAGGTGCACCAGTGGCTTAGCTAGGCCAATTTTTGGTGGGCTTCAGCCCACCCAAAATATTTTAAAGCCCACCCAAATGAAAATTTTGAAATAAAAACAAATAAACAAAACAAAAGTGACATTCTATGGCATCTGAGTCACAACAGCGTGATAGATCGCTTTGCCACTCTCCAAAAGAGAAGGAAATATTTGATGCTTCCACCTACGAGTGGCTAAAAGACAGATGGTGTGTTTAAGAGTGGAAAGGCAATTTGTTTTCTTAAAGCGCACCAGATTTATGCAAATGTCCTTTATTTTGGGCAAGGGGGACCTGTGTCTTATTAGAAATTGGTGTCAGTGTTTTCTCTAATCATTCAGTGTTTTTATGATGATAAATAGTAAAATAGGTCTGTTGCTTTATAGTTATTGCCATCTTTTTATTATTATTTTCACAGTTGCAAGTACCATCAACAGTAAGGGCAAACATTCTTATATTTTCACCACAACCCCATGGTCATTGGTTATGGTATTTTATATACTTTGATTGATTGATATATTTTTCATATTGGTGTTGAGAGTTTTGCCCCCTCCCCTTACCAAGACCACAAAGTTCTATTACATCTAGCATCTTCATTTTGCTCTCAAAGTGCACCAGTGTTGTGGAAGTTTTCCTGCTTTACTCTGGAGAGATGTATATAAAATCAAATAAATGGTGATAGAGACAGAGTTGTCTTTGTGCATTTATTTGAGATCTCAAAGGCACCAGTTCTACAGAATACAACATAGTCTGTAGGAGGGCACAGGTTGGAAGAAAACACATAGGCATTTTATACAATTTGGTTTGGTGACGAGGTGATGAAAAACCACAGGGGGCCGGGCCAAACTGCCCTTTGATGCTTGTAAGGTAATAGTTATGTAAACAGAATATTGGGTGATACACTCACTATTCTGTCTCCGTGAGTTAATTAGTTTGATCAGGATTTGGCTGTGTCCTGTCTCTTGTTAGTTGATCAGTCTAATCAGGATGCGTCTGTCTTGTATTAACATGTAATGGCAGTTTTCCTGGTTTGATCTAACCGACACTCCTATGTTAGCATCAAATGGCAGTTGGCTTGTTTAACATAGGGAACTTGTACATTATTAAACAGTACACATTTAAATTGTTATTACACCAGATGCATACAATTCACTTTAAAATGTTAAAAGAAATCTGTAAACGTAAATACAAGGGTCTATAAAGAGTTTGACAAAGACTACCAGGAATGGGTAGCAAAGGGAGTAAACCAGTTGAAGGGCCACAGGGGCCCATTGTTGATCTCATGCTTTCAAAATATGGCCCTGATAGTTTAAAACATTCACAAGAATGGTTTGCCAATGTTATTTTATCTATTGTATTTGCCATTTTAGACTATTTTAATTCTGCTATTTTTATAATGGTACTTCAGACACTATGTTTTTGCTGTGAACCACTTTGGACTGCAATTCTTGTATGAAAGGTGCTATACAAATAAAGCTTATTATTATTATTATTACCATGCAGGTACACACAGCTCTACCTCACCTCTGGGCTAAGCCCACCCAAACTTGAAAACCTAGCTACGCCCCTGAAGTGCACAACGAGACTAGACATGAGTGAATCTAACTACACAAAATGCACATGATAACCACAGACTAACATGAAACTAAACAAAAGCCTGACCTAAACACTAATCATGAACATGAATACAGTTAACATAAATGACGAGACAAAACAGCATCCTTTCAAATAAGACATTGTGAATAAAAGAATAGAAGTGCATGACTGATAACTTTTATTTATTCAAATGTTTACCTTAAATGTTATTTATTGAAAGCTATTCTAATTTAATGTTAATTCCGTAGTCTCATGTGTTTTGTAGTAATGCTCATGCTTGAATTAATGTTATACCAAATGACTATGAAAACATTTGAACAATGGTGAAATGGTACTGTAGTTTCACACATACACATAGTTGTTTATCCGGACATGCAGATAAATGTTGTTTTTAAATTAATTTAAATTTGTATTACTTTCATCTTAAATAAACTTACTACAGAGGGTACCGAACTCAGTATATATTTTGGAAAGAGCAAGAAAGAATAGATCAAAGATGTTAATACTTATTATTTTCATTATTGAGATAAATAGTCAGAGCAGTTTTGAGTTAGCAAAGTTACCTTGAAATATTTTCCCTGAAATTATCATTTTGAAAGCTGATTTGAACCAGCTGTAAAAGAAAGCATAAATAAATGGATTCAGCATTGAATTTGACAGTGTAAGCCAGTTGAGTGTTTCAATTACTGAAACTGGTGCGGGTTTATTAATTAAAGGCTGAAAGATAATATAAAGAAAAAAAGGAGTCAAACATAAAAGAAAAACTCCCATAACTATAGCCAGAGTTTTAGTCGCTTTTCTCTCCATCTTACTGGCAGTTGCTCCAGACTTTGTGCTCTGACAAGTTGTGTTCTGGATGTTATTTACCTGTTTCTTAGCAACAAGAAAAATCTTCAGGTAGATACAGAGCATTATGATGGCTGGGAGGTAAAATGAGAGAACAGTAGTATTTGCCATTACAACATCAACTGAGCACATTACTTCACATGCTCCTTGGATGAATCCCGCAATTAGGAAAACAATTAGAGCAGAAACCCCCCAGCTCACCACGATCATGACCACAGTAACATGAACATTCATTTTAGTTCTATATGTCAGAGGCTGACAAACAGCATAGTATCTGTCCATGGAAATACAACATAAGTTCAGAATAGAAGATGTGCACAGTAATACATCAAAGCTGTCCCGTATTTCACATAATAAATCTTCATGATACAGACAAGAGCTCACAGTGAATGTCATGCTGAAAGGAAAAACTAAAACTCCTACGAGGAGGTCAGCTACAGCCAGAGAGAAAATAAGGTAGTTTGTAGAAGTATGGAGCTGTTTGAAGTAAATGATGGAGATTATTACAAGGAGGTTTCCACATATTGTGGTGACAGATAATAAACCAAGGAAAATATATACTAATACACATGGTATGGAAGGGTTGCTTGTAAAGACATAACTTGTATTATCATAGCAGGGATGTATTTCATTAACAGTGAAAGTTCCTTTGACGGTCACTTCTGGTTCCATGCTTTTCGATTTCTGCAATAATAATGTACTTATTTAACAAACATTTAAAAGATATTTAGCTCAGCATGTATGTACAGCAACACAAAACTAAAGAAAACAAGATATGATGATCTCCAGTTTGTTTGAGCTTTCAATTTTTACCTTACCTATTAACACCTGAATATAATCCCTGCAAAGACGGTGTTACAAGTTCTTAGTCACTGTGCCACTGCACAGAGGTATTATACTTTGTTCAGTATTTATAAACCCCTATCTCACTGTCTAAATGAATACAAAATGTGGTTATCCAATCAAAAGTCACATCCTGTTTGCATGTGATACAAAGATACACAATGACAACTAATGTTACACCAAGTGTGTGTGTGTGTGTGTGTGTGTGTGTGTGTGTGTGTGTGTGTGTGTGTGTGTGTGTGTGTGTGTGTGTCTGTGTGTGTGTGTGTGTGTGTTTGCGTGTTTGTGTGCGTGTGTGTGCTTGTGTGTGTGTGTGTGCGTGTGCGTGTTGTTGTGGAAGTTTTCCTGCTTTACTCTGGAGAGATGTATATAAAATCAAATAAATGGTGATAGAGACAGAGTTGTCTTTGTCCATTTATTTGTGGCCACAAATGGCACCAGTTTCAAGACGAAGACAAGATACAGTATATTGTATACACTTGAAATACAAAGCACATATCTACGGAAGATCTTCTTTGCAATAAAAATTCACCCATCAGCAGCCATAACCCCATTAAATTTCTAAACCCTGCAATACGGAGTATACATATACTGTCTGATTCTGAATAAGACATTCTGCAAATGAAACACATTATAAAATATCATTTAAATACAATTAATATTGTATATATATATATATATATACATACATACACATACACATATACAGTATATGCATACATATTAATATATGCAAATATATATATATATATATATATATATATATATACATATATATGTTTGTAGATATATATATATAAATAAACAAAATATTGCTAAAAAAGTCCAATATTGGGACACACTGAAAACGACTTCATTAAAAAAAAAAGGGAAGGAAAGGAGAGACCCTGCCCGAGGGAAGCCCGGGGCCCCCGTCTGGAGCCAGGCCCAGAGGGAGGGCCCGACATCGAGCGCCTGGAGGCCGGGTTAGCCACGGAGCCCGAAGAAGCTATCTGGTGCCTCCCATCCATCCATCCTGTGGGCCCACCACTCATGGGAAAAACCGCTGGGGTAGGGTACGCTGTCACACGGGTGGCAGTGATGGTCAGGGACCTCAACAGACCAGACCCGGGCAGCAGAGGCTGGCTCTGGGGACATGGAACGTCACCTCTCTGTGGGGGAAGGAGCCGGAACTAGTGCGGGAGGTGGAGCGCTATCAGTTGGATCTGGTGGGGCATACCTCTGCGCGCAGTCTTGGCTCTGGAACCGTACTCCTGGATAGGGGTTGGACTCTATTCTTCTCCGGAGTTGCCCAAGGTGTGAGGCTTCGGGCCGGGGTGGGGATACTCACAAGTCCCCGGCTGAACGCTGCTACGTTGGAGTTCATCCCGGTGGACGAGAGGGTCGCCTCTCTACGCCTTCGGGTTATGGGGGGGAAAACTCTGACTGTTGTTTGTGCCTATGCCCCAAACCAAAATCCGGAGTATTAGGCCTTCTTGGAGACCCCGAATGGAGCCCTGCAGGGGGCTCCAGTAGGGGACTCCGTAGTCTTGCTGGGAGACTTCAACGCACACGTGGGAAACGATGGAGACACCTGGAGAGGCGTGATTGGGAGGAAGGGCCTTCCTGATCTAAACCCGAACGGTCGTTTGTTGTTGGACTTCTGTGCTAGTCATGGAATGGCCATAACAAACACCATGTTCGAACATAAGGATGCTCATAAGTGTACGTGGTACCAGAGCACCCTAGGCCAAAGGTCAATGATCGATTTTGTAATCGTATCATGTGATCTGAGGCCGCATGTTTTGGACACTCGGGTGAAGAGAGGAGCGGAGCTGTCGACTGATCACCATCTGGTGGTGAGTTGAATCAAGGGGTGGGGGAAAACTCTGGACAGACCTGGTAAACCCAAACGGGTAGTGCGGGTGAACTGGGAGCGTCTGGAGGAAGCCCCTGTCCTGGGGATCTTCAACTCACACCTCTGGCGGAGCTTTTCAGACATCCCTGTGGAGGTCGGGGGCATTGAACCTGAGTGGGCGATGTTCAAAACCTCTATTGCTGAAGCTGCAATGATGAGCTGTGGTCTCAAGGTCTTAGGTGTTTCAAGGGGCGCTAACCCTCGAACACCGTGGTGGACCCCGGTGGTCAGGGAAGCTGTCCGACTGAAGAAGGAGTCCTTCCGGGTTATGTTATCCGGGAAGACTCCGGAAACAGTTGCAGGGTACTAAAGGACTAGAAGGGCAGGAGCCTCTGCCAGGTCAGAGGCACAGCAGCGGGTGTGGGAGAAGTTCGGAGAAGCTATGGAGAAGGACTTTCGGTCGGCACCAAGGTGCTTCTGGAAAACCATCCGGCACCTCAGGAAGGGGAAGCGAGGAACCATCCAAGCTGTGTACAGCAAGGGTGGGACCCTGCTGACTTTGACGGGGAAGGTTATCAGCCGGTGGAAGGAGCGATTTGAGGAACTCCTGAATCCGACGAACACGCCCTCTATGGTAGAGGCAGAGCTGGAAGCTGATGGGGGATCATCGTCAATTTCCCTGATGGAAGTCACTGAGGTAGTCAAACAACTCCACAGTGGCAAAGCCGCAGAGATTGATGAGATCCGTCCAGAAATGCTGAAGGCTTTGGGTGTTGAGGGGCTGTCTTGGTTGACACGCCTCGTCAACATTGCGTGGAGTCTGGGACAGTGCCTAGGGGTATCACACTTCTCAGCCTCCCTGGTAAAGTCTACTCCAAGGTACTGGAAAGGAGGGTTCGGCCGGTAGTCGAACATCTGATTGAAGAGGAACAATGCGGATTCCGTCCTGGTCGTGGAACAACAGACCAACTCTTCACTCTCGCAAGGATCCTGGAGGAGGCCTGGGAGTACGCCCATCCGGTCTACATCTGCTTTGTGGATCTGGAGAAGGCGTATGACCGGGTCCCCTGGGTGATACTGTGGGAGGTGCTGTGGGAGTATGGGGTGAGGGGGTCACTTCTGAGGGCCATCCAAACCCTGTATGCCCAAAGCGAGAGTTGTGTCCGGATACTAGGCAGTAAGTCGGACTCGTTCCCAGTGAATGTTGGCCTCCACCAAGGCTGCGCTTTATCACCACTCCTGTTCGTGATTTTCACGGACAGGATATCGAGGCGTAGTCGTGGAGGAGAGGGGTTGCAGTTCGGTGACCTGAGGATCTCATCGCTGCTCTTTGCAGATGATGTGGTCCTTATGGCATCATCGGTCTGTGACCTTCAACAGTCACTGGATCGGTTCGCAGCCGAGTGTGAAGTGGTTGGGATGAGGATCAGCACCTCAAAATCTGAGGCCATGGCTCTCAGCAGGAAACCGGTGGATTGCCTACTCCGGGTAGGGAATCAGCCTTTACCCCAAGTGAAGGAGTTCAAGTACCTCAGGGTTTTGTTCGCGAGTGAGGGGACGATGGAGCGAGAGATTGGTCGGAGAATCGGAGCAGCGGGGACAGTATCTCTTTACCGCACCATTGAGCCAGAAGGCAAAGCTCTCAATCTACCGGTCGATCTTCAATTCCTACCCTCACCTATGTTCATGAAGGCTGGGTCATGACCGAACGAACGAGATCACGGGTACAAGCGGCCGAAATGGGTTTTTTTCAGACTGGTGGCTGGCGTCTCCTTTAGAGATAGGGTGAGAAGGTCAGCCATCCGTGAGAGACTCGGAGTAGAGTCGCTGCTCCTTTACGTTGAAAGGAGCCAGTTGAGGTGTTTCAGGCCTCAAGTAAGGAGCGCCTCCCTAGGGAGGTGTTCCAGGCTCGTCCAGCTGGGAGGAGACCCCGGGGAAGACCCAGGACTCGGTGAAGAGATTATATCTCCTCACTGGCCTGGGAATGCTTCAGGATCCCCCAGTCAGAGCTGGAGGATGTGGCTCGGAGAAGGGAAGATTGGGGTTCCTTACTGGAGCTGCTGCCCTGCTACTGGCACACTTGTTCTGTGACTTCATCAACAAACTTTCCTCTTTTCAGTGTAGCCACAGTAAACGACCCCTTCTGTTCCTTAAACAAAAAGACATGGTCTCTATCAGAATAAATAAAGAGCTGTATGAGGACCTTTGCCACCTCTGTTTGGTATAGTACCAATAAAAAAACGGACACTGTAACTTTGCATTGCCTCTCTGTGCAACATTGTCAACCTATGACCTCTCCAGGAGTGGCAGGAGCTGACTTTGAAACCCTTTCCCATAACCAAGGTGATCCACCCTGATACTGATACTGTGTGCCTGCCAGCCAGTGACTGTCACAGTAAGACAAAGGCCCCATTTATACGTGTCATTATTGATTTCCAGATGCAATTTAATACACTTTCATTTACACTTAGCTTCATATATGCGTCTCCGTTGGCCAGATCAGAAATTGATTGCAATCTGTCTTGGTTTTCCCTGGCTACATGCAAATCAGGGTAAATCCAATCCAGACGGTTTAAGTAAACAGCTTTGAGGAAACAAAACTTAAGCTACATAGCTAAAACTGTCACTGTTTCACAAGTGTCCCTAGTGTTTACCTGTCCATGTTTTCCCTGTCTCTGTGAGTGTATGTGGCATGAGCTTGGCCTGACCTAAGCAGCTGATCACTCACAACACACTGGCTCACCTGTCTACAATCATCTTATCCCAGCACAGTATATCTACTCCGGTCTTCCAACCACTCATCGCCAGATTGTTGTTTCAACTACCCCGGCAGTATAGATCTAGGTCGCTCAGCATACAATGTCTGAGTATCCCTCTTGTTCCCGTGTTAACCTGTCTCTCTTGTGTTGCCAGGATCGCTCCTCGCCTCGCCTCTCAGCTCACCTTCCTGTCTACATTTTAGGGTTACTAAAAGGTTGTGCTTTAGCCTGGGCTTTGGCCGTATGGAGAGCCAGTCCGCCCAGACTTCTTAGCTGAGATGAGGAAGGTGTGTGATCACTGTCAGTGGTCGGTAGGCTACACAACGCCTCCTTGTATTATGACAGGGCCCCCGTAGCGTAGTGTTAGAAAAATATTCTTAACCTCTTAAGGGGTGGGGGACTTTACTCGAAAATACCTACAAACGACATACCCAAAGTAAAATACTCTTGCAAAATAATGAATAATCACTCCAAGTGCTTCTGGCACTGAGTAATAGTGGTCTGAATATACTAAATTTGAACAAATATACACTCTGCCTGAATTTCTTTGTTGAAAAAGATGCCTGAAGATGGGCATAGCTCAGGGGTGGGCAATTCATTTTACATGAAAAACCAGAGCTGTGTTGGAGGGCCAACTTAACAATAAATTGAACTTAATTCTGCTCAATATTGATTTTCTCCCATTGTAAAAAGCAGTACATTATATATTTTGATTAGCTGCTACTGGTAATCAAAAGAATAATGATATTCTCTTCCAATAAATATATGAAATTATGGAGTGGGTCAAATAGGAAAATACTCCTAGAGAAGTAATAAATAGTAAAAACAATCATTACATCAGTATTTTATTTTTAACATGTTAATCTTCACAAACCAATACTGAAAAGGTGTTTTACAGTATTTAAAGATAAGCAATGAATCAACTTTATACAAAAAGCAATAAGTGCTTTTGATGTTTTTCAGTTCACTTCACTTGTTCAGTGAGAAAAATCCAGTCTGTCTTGGGCTTGAACAAGTGCACTGAAATCTGGTTGAATGTCTGAGGTGGATATGCGTAGGACAGCTGATCATCAGTGATAGAGGATCTGTATCTGGATTTGTTGAACTTCATCACTGAGAATGTCTGTTCACATGTGTAGGTAGATCCAAAGAGGACCAGAATCTTCTGAGCATGTCTCCTCATGTGTGGAAAGTTCTCCTCTTTCAGGGAAGAGTAAAACTCAGGCAGTGAGACTGACCTAAAGTTCTCTGACAGAAGTGTGTCAGACTGCAGGTCAATTAGTTCAAGCTGAACATCACTGGGTGCATCATCCACATTGCATGTAAATGGGGGAAAGATCATGTGCATTTCATTCTCAACTGTTTTAAAGTCTTAAAATTGCCTCCAAAACTCACCATTTATGCTTATGATGATTTATGATGGTGTGGCTTCCTTTAGTGTTGGCAAGTGGATGAGAATGTTGTCCTCCATTTGGCTTGAGAGAAGCTGTAACTTTCTCATGAAAGCCTTCACTGCACTGTACATTTCATGCACAAAAAGGTCCTTGCATTGCAGTTTGACATTTAGTTTATTCATGAGTGAAGTCACATCTACTGCAAAACTAAGGTCTGCATCTGAAAACTGTGGGACGTCTTTTCCTTTCTTCACACCGATTTTTCCCTGTCAGATTTGGACAACCATCCGTTGTCACGCCTGCCAGCTTGTCCCATTTCAGTCCCAACTTGTCCACACATGCATTTACCTCGGTGAACAAATAACTCCCTGTTGTTGTCCCTTTCATTGACTGCATGGCTGCATGGCTTCTCGAATGCGATTTTTTGGGATAAGACATAACTTGTCTTGACAGCTACATCTCTGGATGTGCAATGTTTTGTAAAAAGTCCTTGTTGGTTTTGCAGTTTAGCTAGCAAAGCACCCGACTCCTTTTCCCGCTCTTCATCAGACAAGTTCTTGAACGGCGACTCAAATTGTAATCCTTGAACACAGCGACCTGCGCACCACAAACTAAGCACACGGCACACGGTCTTCTTGAAAACGCGGCATTCTGTATCAATCTTTCTTATTTTGGCATGAGCAGACATTTTGAGGGCTAGCCGGCCAGCATTACTTGTAGCTGTTCACGCGTGCGGCGCGCATATGTAAATAAAGAAAAACAGCACCCTTTTCAAAATAATAGCAACTGAGTTAGAAAATTATTTACACCATGCACGCAATACAATGGTGTTGCTTTTATTTTGAAAAGGGTGTCATTAAAAAATATATATATACTTTTTCATATATGTTATAATTTACGATTGTCCTCACGCGGGCCGAACAGGGCCGGTCAAAGGGCAGGATGTGTCCCGCGGGCCGTACAAAGCCCAGGTCTGGTATAGTTGGTAGGTAGTGGCTTAGTCAGTAGGGGCTTGGACTGTCAGTAGGGCTTGGACTGTCCCAGTTCACCTCCTGCCCTGCCGTGGTACCCTTGAGCAAGGCACCGGACATCACCCTTCCCCCCTCAATCCCATTGCTCCCCGGGCGCTGTACATTAGCTGCCCACTGCTCCTAGTACTAGACTCCTGGTACTAGGATGGGTTAAAAACAGAGAACAAATTTCACTGTGTGTGCTGTGTGCTCTGCATGTGTGACCATTAAAAAAGAGGGTATCACCCCTCCGATTCTAATTCTAAGGTAAGAGCTGGAAAACACAATAGGAACATAGCATCAAAAATGACAAAGTTCAGGTTCAAATTTCAGAACAAAGGCACAACAACTAGACAAGTTTTTCTCAGAGTAACACCATGCGTTCACAAACCGTGCATTTGGAGATATTATAATATGTATTTATAAAAAGGCCATAAATAACTATCTTAAATAACTGTTATATACCCAATATTCCCTGTCAGTAGTAATGACACAGAGTAAGTGAAGTATAAACATATTTTTTGTAATATTTCTGTGTTTTTCTTGTATTCTGATTGTTATATATACAATTATGAAAAATAAAATAATATTTGTTAAAACAAAACATTGATAACATATGTCTAAATCTTCAGCGTTTCATTGGCTACTCGATACGCCAGTCAGCGGGAGACTTGGCTACTGCTGACTCCGTCTGTAAACAAAAGAAGAGGACTGGCACTTCCTTATGAAGTTGACACTCATTGGCTATTAATGGCTGTAGATAACGCATGGAAGCTCCGATTGGCTCAAATGAAGTGTCAATCAAAATGTCAGAGTTCGCATCCGTCTTAAAAGCAAAATTGTACACATCGATCAGCTGATATCAAAGATTGCAACAGCTGTTCATGGGCTTTTGTCGATGTAACGATGTTCATGATGGCTATATTTTTACTGGAAACAATCTATTGGACCTCTGCAATGACACAGGATCTTTCTTTTTGGATTATTACTGATTACAGGACTATAATGAGACTTCATAGGTGAGTTGGCTCAAAGTTATGGTTTTGATTGTGAGTTTGCTTGCTAGTTTGGGATGCCTACTGTACTTGCTGTTGTGATTGTGATCTCAAAACCGTTTTCCTCACTAAATAGACGAGACTCTAATCTTTCGAACTAAATGTGGCATTGCGTAACAACTCCATCATGGCGGACTGTAAACAACACAGGGCAAGATAGATCTTCTCTGGAAATGCAAAACGGCATGCTGTCCACCCGTTATGTGGTTAAATAAACCCACAAAGTTAGGATCAAAATCAAATATGAGTTTAATTCTATATTCTTGCAAGAAGGAGCAGAGTTATCTTACATACAAAGATGTTCAAACTAACACGTAGCTTGTAGGACTGCCGTGCTGCTCAGAGGAGTGAATGCCTCCTCCTGTGGTATTTATACACAGTTCAAAGCAAGGAACTAGTTTGGGTCAGTTCCTCCTTTGTTTACACAAATGGTTGTTTACAGGAGAGACAGATGGTTTTCATACTAGAACTCTTATCTGGAGTTCAGCAGCAGTTTACCCCTGTGTCCTCCTGCTGTGGTTGAGCCCTCAGTATTTTCCCATCATAACTCTCCTGTTTATATTAAGTATAATAATTAATAGTAAGTAAAAAAACACCAATACAAGTAAATGAAAATTAAAATAAAAAAGTTCTTGAAACAAAAGCCGTCTTTATTCAGCTTGCATTGTCCAGCTCCTTCATCACAATGTCACTTCTTAAGGATTTTCAACATGGGAATCATTTTGCTTTTACAGTTCAGTGTCCTTGGTTTCCTCTTTGAATAGGTCCCCCAAACAGTCCTGGTATGGGCTGCATCATCTTCTTCCTTATCCTTAGGTGACGTCGGGTCTCCATTTACCATATCGTCATACACTTCATCAATCTGTGTGGAGAGGGGCTGATACTTGTGTAAGATTTGTTTTGTTATTTTGAATTCAATCAATCTTGTCATAAGGATCATAATACATGGTATTCAACAACATCAACATACAGTAAGTATTGATATAGCTATTAATGTTGAAGATACCCCTGTGTCCTCTGCTGTGGTTGAGCACTCAGTATTTTCCCATCGTGTAGTCAAATTTTCTGTAGAGTTTCGTACTCTAGCAGCTGAAGCTGGGTGGAATGACGTTGCGCTCTAGGGTTTTCCTTAAAGGACTAGAGCAGGGGTGTCCAAACTTTTTTCACTTAGGGCCACATACAGAAAAATATCGAAGGGCTGGACCACTCATACATTTTAGATATATTGCTAAAAAAATTAATAAATCAAATGTAGGTAAATTATGCTTGATAATTGAATATTCTTAAAAGGGAGGGATTTCTATTAATGAGGTTTCATTTATTTTGTAACAATAAGGGTTTGCAACGTATTCTCAAAACAGAAGACTCAGATTGCTTCTTCGTCAGGAGGTGATCCCCTTGGCCTGTACCACTACACTCGCTGTCTTTGGAGCGTCTGCCCCCCTTCCTTCTTTCACATAATGGTATGATCCTAGTCTGTCCTCGCATGTGATTGACCGCATGGTGTGCCCATCAAAATAAAGTCCCGCCGCTGCCTGGAACATCGCAAAATCAGTACTTTTTGTATATTGTAAAATCGGAACTGAGCTAGCTTAGCTTCAGTTAGCATTTCGCTTGAGTTCAGCCACAGCACCAGGGAACTGAAAACTCCTTGTGACTGCCGGCGCATGGGCTTGTTCTGGCTGAGCTCAAGTCTCTTCGGCCGCTGACTGGGGCTAAGTCTGACAGAGGCGGCTGCTGGGTGCCGGCTTAGCTGACCTCTCTTCTTCTCCTGTGGGTTGCTCTCCTAGCTGCGCCGCCACCAGGTATAAAAGACAAATATGTGGCCGTTTTTAGTTTCTGCCACTCGGATTTAGTTCGATAAACAAACATACCATTACAAAGACCACAGCCCCGGTTAACATTAGTGCCCGAGTAAACACAGATGGATAAGACCCATGTGAAGATTAAAAGATAGTGTTTTTTGACCGGCGCTCAGAGTTTCAGCAGTTTGGCCGAATGTTGGCATTCTTGCCCACTGACTTACTGACTGGCATTACACAGGAGTAAATGCAATACACAATATAAAGAATGAATTAGAATACAATGTATATTCCAAACTACTAAAACTAAAATATGAACATTAGAGATTGTATGGACCCAGTTTAGAGGTAAAATACTACCACCAATTTCTTTGGAGCAGGTTGCTCGGAAATTACGCATTGAACCTTTAATGCACAGCAGTTGAGTGAGTCGGCTCGCCTGTCTCAATAGTGCAGATCCAGATCGCTGTGTTGAGTTCAATACAGCTATTATTACACTTATCCTTTTTTTATATAGTTAGGTGTTTATGCTTGAGATAAATTACAAAGGGACTAGTGTCTTATTGTTACCTGTACTGCTAACTCGGTGACAGGATATAGCATGTCTGTCGGGTTTCACATTAAAAGCATCCTGCCAGTTTTTCCGACTTGGACATAAATAACAGGAAATTGCATTTGTCAACATAAGCAGTAACTTACCACTGTGTTAATAGGTCTGTAATTCCTTTGTAATAAGTGTTTTGTAAAGGGAGATAAATGTAACTGTATACATTTGATTGAGCTACTTTCTTTCTTTACAATGATAGGATTTTAAGAGACAGGTTATATCTGTATCAGTCCTGATTATTCTTTATATTAGTTTTGCTAATATTATGCATGTTGCTGCATAGGGGTGAGATTCAGGTATACATATGTTATCCTTCAATGAGATGTATTTTTGTTATTATTTCTCTTTATAGAAAAACCACACAATCTGTACGACTGCAAAGACAGGAAGTAAACAGAACATCAACCATCTCTCAGCGCTTTATTTCATGCTCAGGATATTTGGCCTTAAGTGGTGTTCTGGCCGAGACACCGGTGTGAACCTAGTGATGAATACAGAACTAGCGCCCAGACTGAGCAGATCCCCACTACAAAGTGAAAGCCCTACTCGAATCCAACAGTGGACGTGGATATGTCGACTCTCAACCCAAACCGAGAGCCAGGAGGAAGGAGGGAGGATAAACATTGGGGCAGCATCTGTGAAGGAACTCTGTCACAAGATTGGTGAACTCAAAAGCACGACTCCGAGACGGATGTAAAGTAACAACTTAAAATACTTTACTGAAAACAAAGTACTAAACAATAGCGCTCATAGGGAGGAGAACAAAGAATTAAACAAAGTACAAAACAAAAGATCACTCTATAAGAGGATATCAAAATCTAAATACAAAACAAAAACTCTCACAATTATTACAGGTCATTTTACAGGTCATTTAGCAGACAATGAGGCACATGGAATAAACTAAACTTGACAAAACCTGACCTGATCACTCGACGAGACTCACGACATATGAACAAGTACGATCTGGCACAAAACAAGGGGGGGGGGGACTATTTAAACATGAGGTCGGAGGGCACAGATGGAAACAATCAGGGGCGGGGCAGACAATCACACCAAGGAAGGAAGTAAAGGGATCTGGAAAGAGAGACGAGGCAAGTATAAAATAAAACAGGAAGTGCACCAGTGGCTTAGCTAGGCAAAATGAAAAAAAGAAATGAAAAAAAGTGACCTTCTATGCCATCTTAATCACAACAGCATGATATATCGCTTTGCCACTCTCCAAAAGAGAAGGAAATATTTGATGCTTCCACCTACGAGTGGCTGAAAGACAGATGGTGTGTTTAAGAGTGGATAGGCAATTCTTTTCTTGGATTTATGCAAATGTCCTTTATTTTGGGCAAGGGGGACCTGTGTCCTATTAGAAATTAGTGTCAGTGTTTTCTCTAATAATTTAATGTTTTTATGGTGATAAGTTAAAGAGGAAAATAGGTCTGTTGCTTTGTAGTTATTGCCATATTTTTATTATTATTTTCACAGTTGCAAGTACCATCAACAGTAAGGGCAAACATTCTTATATTTTCACCACAACCCCATGGGCTGGGGTTCCTCATGGACCTGGTTAACATGACTAATATATTGACGACGCAACCAGCACAAAACACTATGGGTGTGTAGTGGCTTTGCTCAGTGCAAAACTCCCAGACTTACTTATCCATCATCATGCCATCTGAGTTCCTTTAATGGTAATTGTACTACCATGCAGGTGCACACAGCTCCACCTCACATCTGGGCTAAGCCCACCAAAACTTGAAAACCTAGCTACGCTCCTTAAGTGCACGACGAGACTAGACATGAGTGAATCTATCTACACAAAGTGCACATGACAACCACAGACTAACATGAAACTAAACAAAAGCCTAACCTAAACACTAAACATGAACATGAATACAGTTAACATAAATGACGAGACAAAACAGCATCCTTTCAAATAAGACATTGTGAATAAAAGAATAGAAGTGCATGACTGATAACTTTTATTTATTCAAATGTTTACCTTAAATGTTATTTGTTGATGACTATTCTAATTTAATGTTAATTCCGTAGTCTCGTGTGTTTTGTAGTAATGCTCATGCTTGCATTAATGTTATACCAAATGACTGTAAAAACAATTGAACAATGGTGAAATGGTACTGTAGTTTCATAAATACACATAAATGTTTATCCGGACATGCAGATAAATGTTGTTTTTAAATTAATTTAAATTTGTATTACTTTCATCTTAAATAAACTTACTACAGAGGGTACCGGACTCAGTATATATTTTGGAAAGAGTAAGAAAGAATAGATCAAAGATGTTAATACTTATTATTTTCATTATTGAGATAAATAGTCAGAGCAGTTTTGAGTTAGCAAAGTTACCTTGAAATATTTTCCCTGAAATTATCATTTTGAAAGCTGATTTGAACCAGCTGTAAAAGAAAGCATAAATAAATGGATTCAGCATTGAATTTGACAGTGTAAGCCAGTTGAGTGTTTCAATTACTGAAACTGGTGGGGGATTATAAATTAAAGGCTGAAAGATAATATAAAGAAAATAAGGAGTCAAACATAAAAGAAAAACTCCCATAACTATAGCCAGAGTTTTAGTTGCTTTTCTCTCCATCCTACTGGCAGTTGCTCCAGACTTTGTGCTCTGACAAATTGTGTTCTGGATGTTATTTACCTGTTTCTTAGCAACAAGAAAAATCTTCAGGTAGATACAGAGCATTATGATGGCTGGGAGGTAAAATGAGAGAACAGCTCCCATAGTATTTGCCATTACAACATCAACTGAGCACATTACTTCACATGCTCCTTGGATGAATCCCGAAATTATGATGCCAATCCAATTAGAGCAGAAACCCCCCAGCTCACCACGATCATGACCACAGTAACATGAACATTCATTTTAGTTCTATATGTCAGAGGCTGACAAACAGCATAATATCTGTCCATGGAAATACAACATAAGTTCAGAATAGAAGATGTGCACAGTAATACATCAAAGCTGTCCCGTATTTTACATAATAAATCTTCATGATGCAGACAAGAGCTCACAGTGAATGTCATGCTGAAAGGAAAAACTAAAACTCCTACGAGGAGGTCAGCTACAGCCAGAGAGAAAATAAGGTAGTTTGTAGGGGTGTGGAGCTGTTTGAAGTAAATGATGGAGATTATTACAAGGAGGTTTCCACATATTGTGGTGACAGATAATAAACCAAGGAAAATATATACTAATACACATGGTATGGAAGGGTTGCTTGTAAAGACATAACTTGTATTATCATAGCAGGGATGTATTTCATTAACAGTGAAAGTTCCTTTGACGGTCACTTCTGATTCCATGCTTTTCGATTTCTGCAATAATAATGTACTTATTTAACAAACATTTAAAATATATTTAGGTCAGCATGTATGTACAGCAACACAAAACTAAATAAAACAAGATATGATGATCTCCAGTTTGTTTGAGCTTTCAATTTTTACCTTACCTATTAACACCTGAATATAATCCCTGCAAAGACGGTGTTACAAGTTCTTAGTCACTGTGCCACTGCACAGAGGTATTGTACTTTGTTCAGCATTTATAAACCCCTATCTCACTGTCTAAATGAATACAAAATGTGGTTATCCAATCAAAAATCACATCCTGTTTGCATGTGATACAAAGATACACAAAGACAATTAATGTTACACCAAGTGTGTGTGTGTGTGTGTGTGTGTGTGTGTGTGTGTGTGTGTGTGTGTGTGTGTGTGTGTGTCCTGTCTTTTGTTAGTTAATCAGTCTAATCAGGATGCGTCTGTC
Organism: Cottoperca gobio; assembly: GCF_900634415.1. Classification (NCBI taxonomy): domain Eukaryota; kingdom Metazoa; phylum Chordata; class Actinopteri; order Perciformes; family Bovichtidae; genus Cottoperca; species Cottoperca gobio. The sequence goes on along the minus strand of NC_041378.1, from coordinate 17,774,344 downwards.
TTGTATTAACATGAAATGGCAGTTGGCCCTGGTTTGATTTGACCGGCACTCCTATGTTAGCATCAAATGGCAGTTGGCTTGTTTAACATAGGAAACTTATATAATTCAAACTGTAGACATTTAAATTGTTATTACAGTGTGTGTGTGTGCGTGTTTGTGTGCGTGTGCGTGTTTGTGTGCGTGTGTGTGCTTGTGTGTGTGTGTGTGTGTGTGTGTGTGTGTGTGAATGTGTGTATGTGTTCCCCATGCAAGTGTTTTAAAGATCTCTACATTTTTTTAATTAAATGAAGACAAGATACAGTATATTGTATACACTTGAAATACAAAGCACATATCTACGGAAGATCTTCTTTGCAATAAAAATTCAACCATCAGCAGCCATAACCCCATTAATATATTTCTAAACCCTGCAATACGGACTATACATATACTGTCTGATTCTGAAGACATTCTGCAAATAAAACACATTATAAAATGTCATTTAAATACAATTAATATTGTATATATATAAATACATACACATACACATATACAGTATATGCATACATATTAATATATGCAAATATATATATATATATATATATATATATATATATATATATGTTTGTAGATATATATATGTAAATTAAATATTGCCAAAAAAGTCTAATATTGGGACACACTGAAAACGACCGGGGCCTCAGTCTGGACCCGACAGCGAGCGCCTGGTGGCCGGGTTTGCCAAGGAGCCCGGTCGTCCATCCATCCTGTGGGTCCACCACTCTTGGGAAAAACCGCTAGGGTCGGGTGCGCTGTCACACAGGTGGCAGTGAGCTCCAATAGGGGACTCCGTAGTCTTGCTGGGAGACTTCAACGCACACATGGGAAACGATGGAGATACCTGGAGAGGCGTGATTGGGAGGAAGGGCCTCCCTGATCTAAACGCGAATGGTCATTTGTTGTTGGACTTCTCTGCTAGTCATGGAATGGCCATAACAAACATCATGTTCGAACATAAGGATGCTCATAAGTGTACGTGGTACCAGAGCACCCTATGCCAAAGGTCAATGATCGATTTTGTAATCGTATCATCTGATCTGAGGCCGCATGTTTTGGACACTCGGGTGAAGAGAGGGGCGGAGCTGTCGACTGATCACCATCTGGTGGTGAGTTGGATCAAGGGGTGGGGGAAGACTCTGGACAGACCTGGTAAACCCAAACGGGTAGTGTGGGTGAACTGGGAACGTCTGGAGGAAGCCCCTGTCCTGGGGATCTTCAACTCACACCTCCGGCGGAGCTTTTCAGACATCCCTTTGGAGGTTGGGGGCATTGAACCTGAGTGGCCGATGTTCAAAACCTCTATTGCTGAAGCTGTGGTGATGAGCTGTGGTCTCAAGGTCTTAGGTGCCTCAAGGGGCGGTAACCCTCGAACACCGTGGTGGACCCCGGTGGTCAGGGAAACCGTCCGACTGAAGAAGGAGTCCTTCCGGATTATGTTATCCGGGAGGACTCCGGAAACAGTTGCAGTGTACCAAAGGACTAGAAGGGCGGGAGCCTCTGCCGTGTCAGAGGCACAGCAGCGGGTGTGGGAGAAGTTTGGAGAAGCTATGGAAAAGGACTTTCGGTCGGCACCAAGGTGCTTCTGGAATACTATCCGGCACCTCAGGAGGGGGAAGCGAGGAACCATCCAAGCTGTGTACAGCAAGGGTTGGACCCTGCCAGGCTTCGCCAGGGCTGCGCTTTATCACCACTCCTGTTCGTGATTTTCAAGGACAGGATATCGAGGCGTAGTCGTGGAGGAGAGGGGTTGCAGTTCGGTGACCTGAGGATCTCATCGCTGCTCTTTGCAGATGATGTGGTCCTTATGGCATCATCGGTCTGTGACCTTCAACAGTCACTAGATCGGTTCGCAGCAGAGTGTAAAGCGGTGGGGATGAGGATCAGCACCTCAAAATCTGAGGCCATGGCTCTCAGCAGGAAACCGATGGATTGCCTACTCCGGGTAGGGAATGAGCCTTTACCCCAAGTGAAGGAGTTCCAGTCGGGGTCTTGTTCGCGAGTGAGGGGACGATGGAGCGAGAGATTGGCCGGAGAATCGGAGCAGCGGGGGCGGTACTACAGCCACTTTACCGCACCGTTGTGACGAAAAGAGAGCTGAGCCAGAAGGCAAAGCTCTCAATCTACCGGTCGATCTTCGTTCCTACCCTCACCTATGGTCATGAAGGCTGGGTCATGACCGAAAGAACGAGATCACGGGTACAAGCGGCCGAAATGGGTTTTCTCAGACGGTTGGCTGGCGTATCCCTTAGAGATAGGGTGAGAAGCTCAGCGATCCGTGAGAGACTGGGAGTACAGTCGCTGCTCCTTTACGTTGAAAGGAGCCAGTTGAGGTGGTTCGGGCATCTAGTAAGGATGCCACCTGGGCTCCTCCCTAGGGAGTTGTTACAGGCACATTCAGCTGGGAGGAGACCCCGAGGAAGACCCAGGACTCGGTGGAGAGATTATATCTCCTCACTGGCCTGGGAATGCTCAGGATCCCCCAGTCGGAGCTAAAGGATGTGGCTCGGAGAAGGGAAGATTGGGGTTCCTTACTGGAGCTGCTGCCCACAACACACTGGCTCACCTGTCTACAATCATCTCATCCCAGCACAGTATATCTACTCCGGTCTTCCAACCACTCATCGCCAGATTGTTGTTTCAACTACCCCGGCAGTATAGATCTAGGTCGCTCAGCATACAATGTCTGAGTATCCCTCTTGTTCCCGTGTTAACCTGTCTCTCTTGTGTTGCCAGGATCGCACCTCGCATCGCTTCTCAGTTCACCTTCCTGTGTACATTTTAGGGTTACTCAAAGGTTGTGCTTTAGCTTGGGCTTTGGCCGTATGGAGAGCCAGTCTGCCCAGACTTCTTAGCTGAGATGAGGAAGGTGTGTGATCACTGTCAGTGGTCGGTAGGCTACACAACGCCTCCTTGTATTATGACAGGGCCCCCGTAGCGTAGTGTTAGAAAAATATTCTTAACCTCTTAAGGGGTGGGGGACTTTACTCGAAAATACCTACAAACGACATACCCAAAGTAAATTAAAAGCTGCTCTTCAACCATTTGCACCAGATGCATGATTTTGGTCTCATTCAAAAGATAACCCTCTTATTGTTCTTACAAAATAGTGAATAATGACTCCAAGTTTTTCTGGCACTGAGGAACAGTGGTCAAAAACACACTCTACCTGAATTTCTTTGTTGAAAAAGATGCCTGAGGATGGGCATAGCTCAAGGGTGGGCAATTCATTTTTACAACGGGCCACATGAAAAACCCGAGCTGTGTTGGAGTGCCGACTTTACAATAACTTGAACTTAATTCTGCTCAATATTAATTTTCTCCCATTGTAAAAAGCAGTACATTATATATTTTGATTAGCTGCTACTGGTAATCAAAAGAATAATGATATTCTCTTCCAATAAATATATGAAATTGTGGAGCGGGTCAAATAGGAAAATACTCCTAGAGAAGTAATACACAGTAAAAATAATCATTACATCAGTATTTTATTTTTAACATGTTAATCTTCACAAACCAATACTGAAAAGGTGTTTTACAGTATTTAAAGATAAGCAATGAATCAACTTTATAAAAAAGCAATAAGTGCTTTTGATGTTTTTCAGTTCACTTTACTTGTTCAGTGAGAAAAATCCAGTCTGTCTTGGGCTTGAACAAGTGCACTGAAATCTGGTTGAATTTCTGAGGTGGATATGCGTAGGACAGCTGATCATCAGTGATAGAGGATCTGTATCTGGATTTGTGGAACTTCATCACTGGGAATGTCTATTCACATGTGTAGGTAGATCCAAAGAGGACCAGAATCTTCTGAGCATGTCTCCTCATGTGTGGAAAGTTCTCCTCTTTCAGGGAAGAGTAAAACTCAGGCAGTGAGACTGACCTAAAGTGCTCTGACAGAAGTGTGTCAGACTGCAGGTCAATTAGTTCAAGCTGAACATCACTGGGTGCATCATCCACATTGCATGTAAATGGGGGAAAGATAATGTGCATTTCATTCTCAACTGTTTTAAAGTCTTAAAATCGCCTCCAAAACTCACCATTTATGCTTATGGTGATTTATGATGGTGTGGCTTCCTTTAGTGTTGGCAAGTGGGTGAGAATGTTGTCCTCCATTTGGCTTGAGAGAAGCTGTAACTTTCTCATGAAAGCCTTCACTGCGCTGTACATCTCATGCACAAAAAGGTCCTTGCATTGCAGTTTGACATTTAGTTAATTCATTAGTGCAGTCACATCTACAGCAAAACTAAGGTCTGCCATCCAGTCTGCATCTGAAAGCTGTGGGACATTTTTTCTATTTTTCACACAGAAGTCTTGACTCTCTTCTCTCAGGTCCCACACTCTTTGTCCAGGCTGAGCCACCTGACAGCTGTGTGGTAGCTTATGTCACGATGTTCAGCCTCATTTTCCTCCAAAAGTGCAACAAACTGTCTGTGATTCAATGCTCTTGCCCTGATGAAGTTAACTATTTTAGTTACAACATGGCTAATTTTTAGAACTGACTTACACAACACTTCCTGATGTATAATACAGTGCAAAAATACCCATTTCTGTTCAGGGTTCATTTCTGTCACTTTATACTGCATTCTCTTCAAAAGTCCAACATTTTTCCCTGTCTGATTTGGCAACCATCCGTTGTCACGCCTGCCAGCTTGTCCCATTTCAGTCCCAACTTGTCCACACATGCATTTACCTCTGTGAACAAATCACTCCCTGTTGTTTTCCCTTTCATTGACTGCATGGCTGCATGGCTTCTCAAATGCCTCCTTTAGCGATTTTGTGGGATAAGACATAACTTGTCTTGACAGCTACATCTCCGGATGTGCAATGTTTTGTAAAAAGTCCTTGTTGGTTTTGCAGTTTAGCTAGCAAAGCACCCGACTCCTTTTCCCGCTCTTCATCAGACAAGTTCGTGAACGGTGACTCAAATTGTAATCCTTGAACACAGCAACCTGCGCACCACAAACTAAGCACACGGCACAGGGTCTTCTTGAAAACTCGGCATTCTGTATCAGTCTTTCTTATTTTGGCATGAGCGGACATTTTGAGGGCTACCGTCCAGCATTACTAGTAGCTGTTCACGCGCGCAGCGCGCATACGTAACTAAAGAAAAACAGCACCCTTTTCAAAATAATAGCAACACAGTTAGAAAGTTATTTACACCATGCACGTAATACAATGGTGTTGCTTTTATTTTGAAAAGGGTGCTATTAAAAAATATATATATACTTTTTCATATATGTTATAATTTACAATTGTCCTCACGCGGGCCGGACAGGGCCGGCCAAAGGGCAGGATGTGGCCCGCAGGCCGTACAATGCCCAGGTCTGGTATAGCTGGTAGGTAGTGGCTCAGTCAGTAGGGGCTTGGACTGTCCCAGTTCACCTCCTGCCCTGCCGTGGTGCCCTTGAGCAAGGCACCGGACATCACCCTTCCCCCCTCACTCCCATTGCTCCCCGGGTGCTGTACATTAGCTGCCCACTGCTCCTAGTTCAGGTTCAAATTTCAGAACAAAGGCACAAAAACTTAACTTATTAGACAGGTTTTTCTCAGAGTAACACCAGGCGTTCACAAGCCGTGCATTTGGAGATATTATAATATGTATTGATAAAAAGTCCATAAATAACTATCTTAAATAACTGTTATATACCCAATATTCCCTGTCAGTAGTAATGACACAGAGTAAGTGAAGTATAAACAAATATTTTGTAATATTTCTGTGTTTTTCTTGTATTCTGATTATAATATATATAATTATGAAAAATAAAATAATATTTGTTAAAACAAAACATTGATGACGTATGTCTAAATCTTCAACGCTTCATTGACTACTCGATACGCCAGTCAACGGGAGACTTGGCTACTGCTGGCTCCGTCTGTAAACAAAAAAAGAGGACTGGCACTTCCTTATGAAGTTGACAGTCATTGGCTCTTGATGGCTGTAGATAACACATGGAAGCTCCGATTGGCTCAATCTGTGAAATCAGCTGATCGATTTTTACATAAATCATCATAAATTAATATCTTGTGCGCTCATCACGTTCGCGACACTTCCTGGTTTTAGCATGGGCTCTCAGCATTAGATTGACATTTCATTTGAGCCAATTGGAGCTTCGATGGGTTTTTTACAACCTTCATGATCCAATGAGTGTCAACTTGATAAGAAAGTGCCCACCCTCTTCTTTTGTTACAAACTGACCCTGGACCAGCTCAGCGTCCTGGTGGCGCGCCGCATCATATAGAAAACGAGTGCCTCTTTCGTTTGTTTTTGGTTTGTTTTTTCAAAATAAAATGTATTTCCAAAATAATATTCATTATTTATTGTACAGAAAAAATACAAATAAAATATAAAAATATTAGAAAAGAATGTCTTTATACTTCACTTACTCTGTGTCATTACTACTAACAAGGAATATGCGTATATAATAGTTATTTATAAATAGATAAAAATAACATTCAATATATTATATTTAATATTATATATAACATTTAATATATTATATAAATATATTTAATATGTACAGTACATGTGTTTGCCTGGTGTTACTCTTAGACAAACCTGTCTAATAAATTAAGTTTTTATCCTTTTTATCTGAAATTTGGTGGTGAACTTGATAACACTTGGTTCTATGTTTCTATTGTGTATTTCACCTCGGGACTACCAGCTATACCTATCTTCAGACATCTTTTTCAACAAATAAATTCTGGCGGAGTGAATTTTCTTCAAATTCAGTATATTCAGACCACTATTACTCAGTGCCAAAAGCACTATTCTTCACTGTTTGTCAAGAACAATAAAAGAGTTATCTTTTGAATAAGACCAAAATCATGCAGATGGTGCAAATGGTTGAAGAGCAGCTTTCAATTTACTTTGGGTATATTGTTTGGTAAATTCGCCCACATTCTAATAAAGGGCTAGAGTAGGGTTGTCCAAACTTTTTTTACTGAGGGCCAGATACAAAAAAATATACAAAGGGCTGGGCAACTCATACATTTGAGATATATTGCTAAAAGAATTAATAAATCAAATGTAGGTAAATTATGCTTGATAATTGGATATGCTTAAAATGGAGGGCTTTCTATTAACGAGGTTTCATTTATTTTGTAACAATAAGGGTTTGCAACTTATTCTCAAAACAGAAGACTCAGATTGCTTCTTCGTCAGGAGGTGATCCCCTTGGCCTGTACCACTACACTCGCTGTCTTTGGAGCGTCTGCCCCCCTTCCTTCTTTCACATAATGGCATGATCCTAGTCTGTCCATGTGATTGACCGCATGGTGTGCCCATCAAAATAAAGTCCCGCCGCTGCCTGGACCATCGCAAAATCAGTACTTTTTGTATATTGTAAAATCTTCGTTCGGAGGGGGGGCCACAGGTGGGTTAGGGCTCAGTGTTACAGGGGAACTGGCCCCTGTTGCCCCCCCCCCCCCCCCCCACAACCGCTACTGGATATATCTCAAGCTTTTTAAAACAAAGAAGTTATTGGGCTTGTTAACACATCAACTAACGTTAGTTAGAAAATGTTATCAACTTTAATTGCCTATATTTATTGAAAAATTTAGCTTTTTAACATGAATACTTATGTAATATATTTTTTAACTCGCCCGCAGAGATGCTGTCGCTCATTTAGGCTCTCAATCTGCTTTTGTTCAGAGTTAATAGAAAATGTTTGCTCACATTTAAGAGCCGAACAGACTCATCATTCTTTGTGCGTGATGTCTCATCAGAGGAAACCTTTCAAAGCTCCAGTAGAAGTCGGGGAGGGAGAGGGAGATGATGTTGAATCTTCAGTGAATTATCGTATATAGTTATTATATATAAGTTCTAGTTGCAGGCTCTCTTAAGCTTCTTCTGCATTGATCAGGAAGGGAGTCGAGAACAGCTCGATTTCATTCTCAATGATCTTCCAAAATCTTGGAAGTGCTGACTGAATTCTGCCATGAGAGACGTGATCACAGACACATATTTCCCCTTTTTAGCAGAAAGGTTGGCCTTTGGAAAAGTACATTGGATTTTGGACAGCGTGGGGAAGTGCGCAACATTGAAGTTGTGTAGTTACGTCTCAAAGAGACGGAGCTTCACACAGAATGCGTTCATGTGCGCATTAGGCTCTTGTTCCATGTTGAGATGACCAGTAAGATCTACTAAAAATGCCAGGTCTGCCAAACATGGAGGGTCACTCAGCTCATGAAGAGGTCGGCCCTTCTCTTTCAAAAACAGATCGATTTCTGATCTCAGGGAATAAAACCGCTGCAGCACAGAGCCGCGACTCAGCCAGCGCACATCAGAACTGTGGAGTGCGCCCCCGTATTCAGCATCGACATCAGACAGGAAAGCTTGAAATTCTCTGTGGTAAAGTCCTCGTGCTCGAATTATATTGTGCCCTTTAGACTCCTAAGACCAAGCAACTCTTCCGTAACGCAAAAGTTATCGTCAACTCCCCGCAAAAAAAGTGAACAGCTGTGCGGTGTCTGTCGCATCTGTGCTCTCACCACATGCAATCGAGTACAAATCTAAAGCACAAGCTTTATCTCACATTTGATGTTTTAAGTTAGCTGACAAATCAAAACTGTGTTTCCGTGTTAGAACTAAGAAGTACAAAACATTCAAGCACAAGTTTCTATCTGGGCCATATTCCATTATACTTTTGGAATTTGCTGCGGGCCAATTAAAAATTAACCACGGCCCGCGGTGGGACCGTAGTTCAGGATCCCCTTCATCTCATTGGCCCATATGAGGTGGAGAGTGTCATTAACCCGTCCGCAGTTACTCAAATTACCATCCTCTCTGAGAATTCACCCCATCTTTCATGTGTCTGTCACAGTTGAAGTCAGTTTCTTCCAGCCCATTGTGCCCTCCTACCATCACCACTTCACCAACCCAGATTATTGACAACGCAGCATACATGGTCCAAAGGTTGCTGGACATCCGCCGCCGGGGCCGTGGGTACCAGTACCTGTTGAATTGGGTGTGTTAAGGGCCAGAGGAGAGGAGTTGGTTGTCCCGCCAAAATATGTACTACTAAATGTACTAACATGTTGCCTCACACTACCTCATTTGCTTGGAGGACCCATTACCACTTATTCTCGCACCTTTGTGCCTTGATCTCTCCTAAAGGGAGGGGAAAATCGCATTTTAAGTTCAACAAGTACTACTAGGTTTCCTGCACTAGTCTTTGTCCTGCCATGAAAAATAGGTCTATGTGCTTTTAAAGGCCCTGTGTGTATGGGTCAAAATGTGGAAATTGGTTATCCTTTCTGTGGGACGACTGTGGCTTAGGAGGTAGAGTGGTTATTCACCCATCAGAGGGTTGTTTGTTCAATACATGTCGAAGTGTGCTTAGGCAAGATAAACCAAGGAAAATGTTGGCCCAATGGCATGGCATGACTGTTGCAGAGTGTATAGCTTTTGACAATAAATGACATGAATGAATGAA